>NW_028270171.1:5630970-5930970 GCF_037043375.1 Chiloscyllium plagiosum
TGATCTTTGTCCTTTATTAATCTTGCTATGGTCAGCCTCTCAGTTTAATTTTGTGCTCTATCCGTTCTGTCTCCACCTCCTCCTCTTGCTGCCTGCTTCTTTTGTCCTCATTGCCCCCTGACTGTTCGAGCTGCCTGTTTTAACCCTTTCCTCTCCGCTGTCTTGTGGCAGGTTGCTCCAGTTCCACAAGCAGAAACGTTCCTGTAACGTGGCCACCTGTGTGATACACCGCCTGGCTGACTTTCTGAGCCGTTCTGGGGCTCTCAGCAGCATCTTCATTCCCACTGACGTCGGACCGAAGGCTTTCGGGAGAAAGCGGCGAGAGATCCTCATGTAGGAAGCTCCGTGACCTTATACAGGTATGGCACACCCTGAATGAGACAGAGGGCATGGTAAGGAGGGGGGTAAGACTCCTGCACCAGTACCTCATGCCAGCCACCACCCTGTGTGAGACTCAGCAGTGACTGTCAGCATAGAATTGTGGGGGGGGGGGGGCGCGCAGTGGGGGGGCGGGGGGGGGTCACTGAAATACAGTTCAGGCTGTTTCATTCCAGCTTCTCAAATGTCAATATCTAGATAGTCACATCTGGGCTGTAATACCAGATGGTAACATCTGGGGGATAACATCTGGGCTCCAATGTCAGATTATAACACACAGTGTGTAACATCTGGACTGTAATGTCAGATTGTAGCACCGTGTGTAACATCTGGAATATAATATTAGATTATAACACCCAGTGTGTAACATCTAGACTGTAATGTCAGATTATAACATACAGTGTGTAACATCTGGACTGTAACGTCAGATTGTAACATCTAGTCTGTAACAAAGTCCCATCACACCCTGGTAATGATCTCCTCTAAACTCTTCCATCAGGGAGAAGATACAGAAGCTTGAACACACGCACCAACAGGTTCAGGAACAGCTTCTTCCCTGCTGTTATCAGACTGATGAATGGACTCTCTAACTTCAAATAATGTTGATCTTGCTAATGTTGATCCTGCCTAGTGCACACCCTGTGCGATGTAATTTGTATGTCTCTGTCCATTGTTCACTCAATGATCTGTCTGTCCTTGTTTACTATGAGTTGCCTGTACAAACAAAGCTTCTCACTGTACTTAGGTACACATGACAATAAACCAAATCAAATCAAATCAAATCTGGACTATAATGTTAGATTATTACACCCGGTGTGTAGCACCTAGATTAAAATGTTGAATTATAACATCCGGTGTCTGGACTGTAATGTCAGGATTCTGACATATAGATTTTAACAGCTGTACGATAAAGCCTGAATTGTGTCACTGAGATTAAAACTTCTGGATGATTGCATAAGCACTGACAATCAACAGCTGCTTAATAGTTGGGTTTATCCAACACACTTTCTGTGATATCACACAGTCAGTGTATGATGACTAACATTAAAGGAGCTCTGCCAATCCATAATCCTCAATAAAAGCAACTTCGTTTTGACACGTGGATCCTGGTTAATCTGATTCAGAAGTTGTATGTTACACTATTGAGATCAAATATGATGTTAGATAAGAAACTATAACAGCAAGTGCTGAAGAAACTCAGTAAGTCAGGCAGAGAGAAACAGAGTTCACCTTTAGAGTCTGATGTTTTCTCTCCACAGGTGCTGCCTGACCTGCTGAGTTCTTGAACTGTCAATGATTCAAAATCCATAATAATCTGTTTTTTCTCCCTCCTGCTCAGCTCCATTTGAAACCCACTGGTCAAACTTTCCAACTGGGATGATACCTGGAATTAAGTGACTCTGCTAGAAACACAACCCACCTGATCATTATTTCTCCCAATCCCAACATCACTGGATTTCTGTCATGTGACCAAGATTTTGAACAGAAGGGGCCATAAGTTATCTCATTCGGTGCAATATCACTCACTGTCACTATACAGCTCTCAGTTATAACACTCTGTCTGTCACACACACAGCCTCACTGTGAGACTCTCCATTATAACACTCTCTGTCATATTGTTCCTCACTGTGAGACTCTCAGATTTAACACTCTGTCTGTCACACACACACCCTCACTGTGAGACTCTCCATTATAACACTCTCTGTCATATTGTCCCTCACTGTGAGACTGTCAGATTTAACACTCTGTCTGTTACCCTGACCCTCGCTGTGAGACTGTCCATTATAACATTCCCTGTCCCTGTCACACTGACTCAGTTGTAGTGCTCTCTGTTACACTGATTCTCAGTTTATGACCTTCCATTATAACAATCGCCCCGTTATACCCCACCTTGAGACCCCCAGTTATAAACACTCTATGTTACCTCCCCACCCTCAGTCTGACCCTCTCAGTTCAATTGTCTCTCATTAATTGAGAGAGATGCCCTCAGTCCTTTGTGAACTGCGGCTAATTACTTTCTTTTACCACTTCTCTATCACATGGCCCACCCTTAGTGTAAGACTCTCAGTTATCTCTCTCTCTCTCTTTCTCAATTACCCACCACTTGCTCTCTCTTTCTCTCTCAGTTACCCGCCACCTCTCCCTCTGTATCTCTCTCTCTCTCTCAGTTACCCGCCACCTCTCTCTATCTCTCTCTCTCTCTCAGTTACCCGCCACCTCTCTCTATCTCTCTCTCTCTCTCAGTTACCCACCACCTCTCTCTATCTCTCTCTCTCTCTCAGTTACCCGCCACCTCTCCCTCTGTATCTCTCTCTCTCAGTTACCCGCCACCTCTCTCTATCTCTCTCTCTCAGTTACCCGCCACCTCTCTCTATCTCTCTCTCTCTCTCAGTTACCCACCACCTCTCTCTATCTCTCTCTCTCTCTCTCTCAGTTACCCGCCACCTCTCTCTCTGTATCTCTCTCTCTCTCAGTTACCCGCCACCTCTCTCTATCTCTCTCTCTCTCAGTTACCCGCCACCTCTCTCTATCTCTCTCTCTCTCAGTTACCCGCCACCTCTCTCTATCTCTCTCTCTCAGTTACCCACCACCTCTCTCTATCTCTCTCTCTCTCAGTTACCCGCCACCTCTTTCTATCTCTCTCTCAGTTACCCGCCACCTCTCTCTATCTCTCTCTCTCTCAGTTACACCCACCTCTCTCTCTCTCTATCTCTCTCTCTCTCTGTTACCTGCCACCTCTTTGTATCTCTCTCTCTCTCAGTTACCTGCCACCTCTCTCTCTATCTCTTTCTCTCTCAGTTACCCACCACCCTCACAATTAGACCTTCAGTGACTTTTCATTCTTTCCTGGTGAGTATTTATTATCCAGCCTTAATTTCCCAAGAAGGTGGGAACAGCCTTTATTCTGGACCCATGTGAGAGGTTTTATAAACATTGGTTTTCAGGAAAGAAAGGAAGATTTGTGAAGTCCATCCTCCTATGCTGCTGCTTATCATCTATCCAAGGTTTTGTGTGTGAAAATGCTTAAATGACTCATCAATGTGTGTTCCATGTGAAAATCAAAGCAGTAAAGAGACATTAATAAATATTTTCAACCATTATAGTGCCTGCTCTGGTCTGTTTATTGAACCTGACACATTCAGGCAGACTGGGGTTGGATGAGAGAGAATTGCACTCTGATAGCACCTTTTGCAAAGTACTTCACAATTGATGAAGTTCATTAAAGTGTGTCAGCAAGGGTGCCAATTGGGGGCAAAGTCAATTCTGGTTGGCTGAGGTGTTTACCAAATTGATTCCTGGGATGGCAGGACTGACAAATGAGGAGAAAGGGAATCATTTTGGATTGTCTTTGGTTTAGAAGAATGGGGAGGGGGAGGGAGAGGGGAGCGGTTCTCATGGAATCCTACAGAACTGGCTCAAAGGTAGAAAACAGAAGGTGGTGGTGGAGGGTTGTTTTTCAGACTCGAGGCCTGTGACCAGTGGAGTGCCACAAGGATCGGTGCAGGGCCCTCTACTTTTCGTCATTTATATAAATGATTTGGATGCGAGCATAAGAGGTACAGTTAGTGAGTTTGCAGATGACACCAAAATTGGAGGTGTAGTGGACAGCGAAGACGGTTACCTCAGATTACAACAGGATCTGGACCAGATGGGCCAATGGGCTGAGGAGTGGCAGATGGAGTTTAATTCAGATAAATGTGAGGTGCTCATTTTGGGAAAGCAAATCTTAGCAGGACTTATACACTTAATGGTAAGGTCCTGGGGAGTGTTGCTGAACAAAGAGACCTTGGAGTGCAGGTTCATAGCTCCTTGAAAATGGAATTGCAGGTAGATAGGATAGTGAAGAAGGCGTTTGGTATGCTTTCCTTTATTGGTCAGAGTATTGAGTACAGGAGTTGGGAGGTCATGTTGCAGCTGTACAGGACATTGGTTAGGACACTGTTAGAATATTGCATGCAATTCTGGTCTCCTTTTCTTTTCCTTGGGGTCGGGTAGTGCAGAACTAGAGGGCATAGGTTTAGGGTGAGAGGGGAAAGATATGAAAGAGACCTAAGGGGCAATGTTTTCACACAGAGGGTGGTACGTGTATGGAATGAGCTGCCAGAGGAAGTGGTAGAGGCTGGTACAATTGCAACATTTAAGAGGCATTTGTATGGGTATATGAATAGGAAGCGTTTGGAGGGATATGGACCGGGTGCTGGCAGGTGGGACTAGATTGGGTTAGGATATCTGGTCAGCATGGACGGGTTGGACTGAAGGGTCTGTTTCCGTACTGTACATCTCTGTGACTCTATGACTAGACAGGATAGACACAGGAAGAATGCTTCCTGGTTCTATTCTAGCTCTATTTCCGATAACAGGGGAGTCCAGAAACGGGGTCACACTTAAGGATAAGGAGTTATGACTGAGATGAGGAGAAATGTCTTCACCCAGAGAGTGGGAGCCTGTGGAATTCTCTGCCACAGAAAGTGGTTGAGGCTAAAATATTTAATGTTTTCAAGAAATAGTTAGATATAGCTAAAGGGATCAAAGAGTATGGGGGAGGCCAGGATTGAGCTTAATGCTCAGCTCTGATCATACTGAATGGGACAGCAGGGTCGATGGGCCAAATGGTCTACTCCTGCTCCTCCTGTCCATGTTTGCCATGGAGAAAGCAACTGATACATCACTAAAAGCTCCTCACTCCCCAGCACCTTCATATTTCTGTTGCTTTTCTTATTCAGTGATGGGATGAGGGTGTCTCTGACTAGACCAACATTTATTGCCCATCCATAAGTAACCAGGGGGCAGTTGAGAGTCAACCCCATTGCTGTTGGTCTGGCGTCACATGTAGGCCAGACCAGGTAAGGACAGTAGTCTCCTTCCCTAAAAGGCATTAGTGAACCAGATGGGGTTTTCCAACAATCCTCAATGGCTAATCATCATTCGACCTTAATTCCAGTTTTTTTTTAACTGAATTCAAATCCCTCCATCCGTGGTGTTAAGATTTGAAGCCGCGTCCCCAGACCATTCCCTGGGTCTCTGGATCAATAGTTCCAGTGAGAATAACAGTAGGTTATCACCGCCCCATGTTGTGAATCTTTAAAAGTTTGGCATTCTTGCATGTGTCCTGACGAGAACAAGAGAAATAAACCTGGGCAACACATCAATCTTTTCAGCAAGATCCCAGTTCACTGGCACCAAACAATGGAATAAAGTAAGCAATGAGGAAGAAAGATGATTGACAGGAGCACTTTCAGAGGTGCAGGGGTTGAGTTAATTTGGAGGTTTAAAACGGTTCTGAATCCACAACTGTTTACAACAACAACTTATATCTCCGTAACACCTTTAAAGTGATCAAATGTCTCCAAGGTGCATTGTAGAAGCGATTATAAAACAAAGCAAGACATTATGAGCTACAAGAGGTATGTCATTGATGGGGCTTTAAGGAGTGCAGTAGAGAAAGGAAGCTCACAGGAAACATGGAACAGAATTCCAGCGTCTAGGCACTAGGGAAATGAAGGCATGGGTGTTAATGCTGGAACAATTTAAATTAGGGAGCCAGAATTCATTGGAATCTCAGGTGTCAGAGTCAAGGATATCATAAAACAGCTGCAGAGTTTCCAAAAGTTGGATGGTGAACAGCAAAGGTCATGATCCATTTTGGAACCAATGACACAGGAAGAAAGTGAGGTAACATCCCGTGAGCAGACTTTAGTGAGGTCATTGGGAAATTGAAAAGCAGGACTTCAAAAGCAATAACGTCCAGCTTAATTCCTATGCCACACCATAGTGAGTAGGGGAATAAAAGGATAGGGCAGGTGAACACATGACTGGAGACACAGTGCAAAAGAGAGAGCTTTAGCTTCCTGAGGCACTAGGAATCTTGGACAGGTTACATCTGAATAGGAATGGGACCACCGTTCCCACTGGGAAGGTTACTAATGCAGCTGGGGTGGATTGTAACTGGATTGGCGGAGGAACGGGATCCTGACAAGTTGCTCGGGCGAAGAGAAAGGGAGATGGCATTGGAATTGCAAAACGTTAATAAGTGAGTGTCGAAGGCAGCAGAAACATAGTGTAGCCACGAAAGTAGAAAGTTTAGCGACACTAAATAGAATATATTTGAATGCAAGTTGCCTGAGGAATAAGATAGATAATATGAGGGCACATGGCATGCAGTTATGGTGAGGGGGGAAGTTCAAAGGAGATGTGAGGGGCAAGTGTTTTACACAGAGAGTGGTAGGAGTGTGGAATGTGCAGCCAGGGGTGGGAGTGGAGGCAGATACAATAGGGGCGTTTAAGAGACCTTTAGATGAGCACATGGATATGCAAGGAATGGACGGAGATGGACCAAGGGCAGGCAGAAAAGATTAATTTAATTTGGTGTCACGTTCGGCACAATATCAAGGGCGAAAGGGCCCATTCCTGCGCTGTACAATTCTATGTTCTATGTTCAATATCAAAGCTATGACTGAGACTTGACAGAAAGATGGGCAGCTCAATATTTTGGGTTATTGGGCGTTCTGAGATATGACATCGGGGTGGGGGATAGTTGCAATATTGATCTAGTAATTAATTGTAGCAGTGAGGAGAAATGTTATAGAGTTATTGAGTCATACACCATGGAAACAGGCCCTTCGGTCCAACTAGTCCGTGCTGACCATAATCCCAAACTAAACTAGTCCCACCTGCCTGCTCCTGGCCCATATCCCTCCAAACCCTTTCCTATTCATGTACTTATCCAAATGTTTTTTAAACATTGCAACTGTACCCATATTCACCCAGGAAGTTTGTTCCTCACACAGACCACCCTCTGTGTAAAAACATTGCCCCTCGTGTCGTTTTTAAATCTCTCTCCTCTCACCATAAAAAAGTACCCCCAAGTCTTGAAATCCCCCACCCTAGGGAAAAGACAACTTCCATTAACTCTATCTATGCCCCTCCTTCCTTTATAAACAACTATAAGGTCATGCTTCAGCCTCCTACACTCCAATGAGAAAAGTCCCAACCCAGCTGTGGATGGCTGGGTGGCTCAGTAGTTAGCACTGCTGCCTCACAGCGTCAGGGACCCGGGTTCAATTCCAGCCTTGGGTGACTGTGTGGAGTTTGCACATTCTCCCTGTGTCTGTGTGGGTTTCCTCCGGGTGCTCCGGTTTCCTCCCACAGTCCAAAGATGTGCAGGTCAGGTGAATTGGCCATAGTGCAAGGTGCTTTAGTCAGAGGGAAATGGATCTGGGTGGGTTACTCTTCGGAGGATTGGTGTGGACTTGTTGGGTCAAAATGGCCTGTTTCCACACAGTAGGGAATCTAATCTATCCAGCATTTCTTTACAACTCAATCCCTCCATTCCCAGCAACATCCTGGGAAATCTCTTCAGAAACCTCTCCAGCTTAATAATATCCTTCCTATCTTGGGACGATCATCAAATGACTAAACAGAAAAGGGATAATCATGTTGCTGTAATGTGTATTATAAGGCCCCAAAAGAACAGTCAGGGAGAGGGAGACAGAGAGCATCTAAAACAGAATCACATTTCAGAGAGGTGGGAGATTACTAAAGCAGTAATCGTAGGGGATTTTACCGACCCCAATATTAACAATGATGATTATGATGTGCAAGATGGAGAGGGAAAACATCCTATACCACATCCAGGAGAATATTTTAGTAAGCATGCAGCATGCCCAACCAGGGAGGGGGGGGATGGTATTGTGGATCTACTGTTTGGAAATGAGCCTGGGCAGGTGGAAAGCCATAAGGTGTGGAACGGAAGTAGGCCATTCGGCCCATTGACTCTGCTGCACCATTCAATGGGTTCATCTCTGGTCAAATAATCCTCAACATGATTTTCCTACCGTTTTCTCATAACTCTCGACTGTCCTTACTGATTAAACATAGACAAGCAGGAGGCTGGAAGAACACAGGAAGCCACTTCTCTGTAGCTCCCCTTACACCCACCCCCCAGTCCAGAAGAAGGGTTATACCTGAAACATTGACTTCTCCACCTCCTGATGCTGCCTGGCTTGCTGTGTTCTTCCAGCCTCCTGCCTGTCAGTCCTGATTCAATGGCCCAGTTATCACATTTATTTTGGACTGCAGTCTTGTGTTAAACTCCAAGTGTCTGTACACATAGTCCATGTATCTGAGGAGGACAGAGTACGTAGAAGGTCTCAGGTGTACAGAGAACAAAGGGGTTGACTGCCAATTCCTCCCATTGACCAACCAGGTCGTACCCTCTACCTGTCTTCACCTATCCCCACCTCACCACACTGCCCCCACCACCCCCTTTATCAGCAGCTCCCCCCACCCCACCCCAGTCCTGAAAGAGGGTGACATCCGAAAAAGTTGATTTCTGCACCTCCTGATGCTGCCTGGCTTGCTGTGTTCTTCCAGCCTCCTGCCTGTCTGCTATGGATTCCAGCATTTGCAGGTTTTTTTCTGTCTGTTACTGATTAAAACCCTATCACAGCTGTGATTGTAGTCAATGGCCCAGTCTTGTTTACCCTCACTAGCAGCATTTCTGGTTGAATTCCATTCGCATTGCTCTGCTCAGCTGATCACCTGTTTACATTCTCCTGCAGCTTATGGCTACCATCTTCACTATTTACTACATTTGGCGGCACGGTGGCTCAGTGCTTCACAGCACCAGGGTCCCAGGTCCAATTCTATCCTCAGGTCAGGTGAATTAGCGTGGCCAATTCACCTGACCTGCACATCTTTGGACTGTGGGAGGAAACCGGAGCACCTGGAGGAAACCCACGCAGACACGGGGAGAACATGCAAACTCCACACAGTCAGTCGCCTGAGGCGGGAATCGAACCCAGGTCTCTGGCGCTGTGAGGCAGCAGTGCTAACCACTGTGCCACTGTGCCGCCCACAGCACCTCCTGCTCTCAACCTGATTCAGATCCAATGTTGTCAAACAAGACCCTCCCTTAACTAACTCTGGGGAAGGGTCACTCGATCTGAAACATTAACTCTGATTTCTCTCCACAGATGCTGCCAGACCTGCTGAGCTTTTCCAGCAATTTCTATTTTTGTCCCTGCCCTAGGAGAGTTTGATAGGGGACAGTGTAGAGGGACTAAGCAAAAGTGAGGACTGCAGATGCTGGAAACCAGAGTCTAGATCAGAGTGGTGCTGGAAAAGCACAGCAGGTCAGACAGGATCCAAAGAGCAGGAAAATCAGCGTTTCGGGCAAAAGCCCTTCATCAGGAATACTGCTCCTTGGATGCTGTCTGACCTGCTGTGCTTTTCCAGAACCACTCTGATCTAGACAGTATAGAGGAGTTTTACTCTGTATCCAACCCCATGCTGTCCCTTTCCTGAGACGGTTTGATGGGGGACAGTATAGAGGCAACTTTACTCTGTGTCTAATCCATCCCTGTCCTGAGAGTGTTTGATGTGGGATAATGTAGGGGGAGTTTTATTCTGTATCTAACCCCATGTTGTACCTTTCCTGAGAGTGTTTGATGGGAGGCAGTGTAGAGTGAGCTTTACTCTGTGTCTAACCCTGTGCTGGAAGTGTTTAATGGGGGACAGTGTAGAGAAAGCTTTACTCTTTATCTAACCCCATGCTGTCCCTGTGCAGGAGTGTTTAATGGTGACTCTAAGTTGGAACATCTTCGTTTCTAAGCAGTTAGATCCCTTTCGGTGCTGGGCACAAAACTTGTGGAAAACACCAGCAGAGCTGAACTCTCGACTATGGAACATTCCTGCTTTCTGTCATCAACGGAACAACTTGGAAATGTTTGATCCGTGGTAAAGGTGTTGAACAGCTATTAAAACAACCCAGAGAGCAGCTTAAAATATACCTGCGTGTGACCAGAAATAGAGTCTTTCTAAATCTGTCACACTCATCAGGCAGCCCTCGGGCAACCAGTACAAACAATGAGAGAACAATCAACTCTATTCAAAGGCCCATTTGCTCTATCAATAATTTGGGTTTGCAGTTTAAATTGCAGCTGATCTGAGGTGAGTGGGTGAGGAGCCCTCACCTGGCAGGTTCAGAACCTTAGATGCAATAACATCCGAGAGAGAATGAAAAAAAAATAAAAAATACAGAATATTAAAGCAATCCGTGTTGGGTGAGATTACTAGCAGATAGAGTCAAAGAGTCACACAGCACGGAAACCCTTCAGCACAACTCATCCATGCTGACCAGTTCCTAAACTGAATTTGTGTCATTTGCCTGTAGCAAGGGAGAGCGCACTGACCCCACTGTGTCTGTATCACTGACCCTGGGGAGAGCGCACTGACCCCACTGTGTGTATATCACTGACCCTGGGGAGAGCGCACTGACCCCACTGTGTCTGTATCACTGACCCTGGGGAGAGCGCACTGACCCCACTGTGTGTATATCACTGACCCTGGGGAGAGCACACTGACCCCACTGTGTCTGTATCACTGACCCTGGGGAGAGCACACTGACCCCACTGTGTCTGCATCACTGACCCTGGGGAGCGCATACTGACCCCACTGTGTCTGCATCACTGACCCTGGGGAGAGCAGACTGACCCCACTGTGTCTGTATCACTGACCCTGGGGAGAGCAGACTGACCCCACTGTGTGTATATCACTGACCCTGGGGAGACCAGACTGACCCCACTGTGTGTGTATCACTGAAGCCTGGGAGAACAGACTGACCCCACTGTGTGTATATCACTGACCCTGGGGAGCGCACACTGACCCCACTGTGTCTGAATCACTGACCCTGGGGAGAACAGACTGACCCCACTGTGTCTGCATCACTGATCCTGGGGAGAGCAGACTGACCTCACTGTGTCTGTATCACTGACCCTGGGGAGAGCAGACTGACCCCACTGTGTGTGTATCACTGACCCTGGGGAGAGCAGACTGACCCCACTGTGTCTGCATCACTGACCCCTGGGAGAACAGACTGACCCCACTGTGTGTATATCACTGACCATGGGGAGCGCACACTGACCCCACTGTGTATGTATCCCTGACCCTTGGGAGAGCAGACTGACCCCACTGTGTCTGTATCACTGACCCTGGGGAGAGCAGACTGACCCCACTGTGTGTGCATCACTGACCCTGGGGAGAGCAGACTGACCCCACTATGTGTGCATCACTGACCCTGGGGAGAGCAGACTGACCTCACTGTGTATGGATCCCTGACCCTTGGGAGAGCAGATTAACCCCACTGTGTCTGTATCACTGACCCTGGGGAGAGCAGACTGACCCCACTGTGTCTGTATCACTGACCCTGGGGAGAGCAGACTGACCCCACTGTGTCTGCATCACTGACCCTGGGGAGAGCAGACTGACCCCACTGTGTCTGCATCACTGATCCTGGGGAGAGCAGACTGACCCCACTGTGTCTGTATCACTGACCCTGGGGAGAGCAGACTGACCCCACTGTGTGTATATCACTGACCCTGGGGAGCGCACACTGACCCCACTGTGTCTGTATCACTGACCCTGGGGAGAACAGACTGACCCCACTGTGTGTGTATCACTGACCCTGGGGAGAGCAGACTGACCCCACTGTGTCTGCATCACTGACCCCTGGGGAGAGCAGACTGACCCCACCGTGTGTAAATCACTGACCATGGGGAGCGCACACTGACCCCACTGTGTATGTATCCCTGACCCTGGGGAGAGCAGACTGACCCCACTGTGTGTGTATCACTGACCCTGGGGAGAGCAGACTGACCCCACTGTGTGTGTATCACTGACCCTGGGGAGAGCAGACTGACCTCACTGTGTATGGATCCCTGACCCTTGGGAGAGCAGACTTACCCCACTGTGTGTGTATCACTGACCCTGGGGAGAGCAGACTGACCCCACTGTGTGTGTATCACTGACCCTGGGGAGAGCAGACTGACCTCACTGTGTATGGATCCCTGACCCTTGGGAGAGCAGACTAACCCCACTGTGTCTGTATCACTGACCCTGGGGAGAGCAGACTGACCTCACTGTGTGTGTATCACTGACCCTTGGGGAGAGCAGACTGACCCCACTGTGTCTGTATCACTGACCCTGGGGAGAGCAGACTGACCCCACTGTGTCTGCATCACTGACACTGGGGAGAGCAGACTGACCCCACTGTGCCTGTATCACTGACCCTGCGGAGAGCAGACTGACCCCACTGTGTGTATTTCACTGACCCTGGGGAGACCAGACTGACCCCACTGTGTGTGTATCACTGACGCCTGGGAGAACAGACTGACCCCACTGTGTGTATATCACTGACCCTGGGGAGCGCACACTGACCCCACTGTGTCTGTATCACTGACCCTGGGGAGAACAGACTGACCCCACTGTGTCTGCATCACTGGTCCTGGGGAGAGCAGACTGAACCCACTGTGTCTGTATCACTGACCCTGGGGACGCACACTGACCCTGGGGAGCGCACACTGACCCCACTGTGTCTGTATCACTGACCTTGGGGAGAACAGACTGACCCCACTGTGTGTGTATCACTGACCCTGGGGAGAGCAGACTGACCCCACTGTGTCTGCATCACTGACCCCTGGGGAGAGCAGATTGACCCCACTGTGTGTGTATATCACTGACCATGGGGAGCGCACACTGACCCCACTGTGTCTGTATCACTGACCCTTGGGAGAGCAGACTGACCCCACTGTGTGTGTATCACTGACCCTGGGGAGAGCAAACTGACCCCACTGTGTGTGTATCACTGATCCTGGGGAGAGCAGACTGACCCCACTATGTGTGTATCACAGAACCTGGGGAGAGCAGACTGACCTCACTGTGTATGGATCCCTGACATTTGGGAGAGCAGACTTACCCCACTGTGTCTGTATCACTGACCCTGGGGAGAGCAGACTGACCCCACTGTGTGTGTATCACTGACCCTGGGGAGAACAGACTGACCCCACTGTGTCTGTATCACTGACCCTTGGGAGAACAGACTGACCCCACTGTGTGTGTATCACTGACCCTGGGGAGAGCAGACTGACCTCACTGTGTCTGTATCACTGACCCTGGGGAGAGCAGACTGACCCCACTGTGTGTGTATCACTGACCCTTGGGAGAGCAGACTAACCCCACTGTGTCTGTATCACTGACCCTGGGGAGAGCAGACTGACCCCACTGTGTGTGTATATCACTGACCCTGGGGAGAACAGACTGACCCCACTGTGTCTGTATCACTGACCCTTGGGAGAACAGACTGACCCCACTGTGTGTGCATCACTGACCCTGGGGAGAGCAGACTGACCCCACTGTGTCTGTATCACTGACCCTGGGGAGAGCAGACTGACCCCACTGTGTGTGTATCACTGACCCTTGGGGAGAGCAGACTGACCCCACTGTGTGTGTATCACTGACCCTGGGGAGAGCAGACTGACCCCACTGTGTCTGCATCACTGACCCTGGGGAGAGCAGACTGACCCCACTGTGCCTGTATCACTGACCCTGCGGAGAACAGACTGACCCCACTGTGTGTATTTCACTGACCCTGGGGAGACCAGACTGACCCCACTGTGTCTGTATCACTGACCCTGGGGAGAGCAAACTGACCTCACTGTGTGTGTATCACTGACCCTGGGGAGAGCAGACTGACCCCACTGTGTCTGTATCACTGACCCTGGGGAGAACAGACTGACCCCACTGTGTCTGCATCACTGGTCCTGGGGAGAGCAGACTGAACCCACTGTGTCTGTATCACTGACCCTGGGGAGAGCAGACTGACCCCACTGTGTCTGTATCACTGACCCTGGGGAGAGCAGACTGACCCCACTGTGTCTGTATCACTGGTCCTGGGGAGAGCAGACTGAACCCACTGTGTCTGTATCACTGACCCTGGGGAGCGCACACTGACCCTGGGGAGCGCACACTGACCCCACTGTGTCTGTATCACTGACCCTGGGGAGAACAGACTGACCCCACTGTGTGTGTATCACTGACCCTGGGGAGAGCAGACTGACCCCACTGTGTCTGCATCACTGATCCCTGGGGAGAGCAGACTGAACCCACTGTGTGTGTATATCACTGACCATGGGGAGCGCACACTGACCCCACTGTGTATGTATCACTGACCCTGGGGAGAGCAGACTGACCCCATTGTGTCTGTATCACTGACCCTTGGGAGAGCAGACCGACCCCACTGTGTGTATATCACTGACCATGGGGAGCGCACACTGACCCCACTGTGTATGTATCCCTGACCCTTGGGAGAGCAGACTGACCCCATTGTGTCTGTATCACTGACCCTTGGGAGAGCAGACTGACCCCACTGTGTGTGTATCACTGACCCTGGGGAGAGCAAACTGACCCCACTGTGTGTGTATCACTGACCCTGGGGAGAGCAGACTGACCCCACTGTGTGTGTATCACTGACCCTGGGGAGAGCAGACTGACCTCACTGTGTATGGATCCCTGACCCTTGGGAGAGCAGACTAACCCCACTGTGTCTGTATCACTGACCCTGGGGAGAGCAGACTGACCCCACTGTGTGTGTATATCACTGACCCTGGGGAGAACAGACTGACCCCACTGTGTCTGTATCACTGACCCTTGGGAGAACAGACTGACCCCACTGTGTGTGCATCACTGACCCTGGGGAGAGCAGACTGACCCCACTGTGTCTGTATCACTGACCCTGGGGAGAACAGACCGACCCCACTGTGTCTGTATCACTGACCCTGGGGAGAACAAACTGACCTCACTGTGTGTGTATCACTGACCCTGGGGAGAACAGACTGACCCCACTCTGTCTGTATCACTGACCCCGGGGAGAACAGACTCACCCCACTCTGTCTGTATCACTGACCCTGGGGAGAACAGACTGACCCCACTGTGTCTGCATCACTGACCCTGGGGAGAGCAGACTGACCCCACTGTGTCTGTATCACTGACCCTGCGGAGAGCAGACTGACCCCACTGTGTGTATATCACTGACCCTGGGGAGACCAGACTGACCCCACTATGTGTGTATCACTGAAGCCTGGGAGAACAGACTGACCCCACTGTGTGTATATCACTGACCCTGGGGAGCGCACACTGACCCCACTGTGTCTGTATCACTGACCCTGGGGAGAACAGACTGACCTCACTGTGTCTGCATCAATGATCCTGGGGAGAGCAGACTGAACCCACTGTGTCTGTATCACTGACCCTGGGGAGAGCAGACTGAACCCACTGTGTCAGTATCACTGACCCTGGGGAGCGCACACTGACCCCACTGTGTCTGTATCACTGACCCTGGGGAGAACAGACTGACCCCACTGTGTGTGTATCACTGACCCTGGGGAGAGCAAACTGACCTCACCGTGTGTGTATCACTGACCCTGGGGAGAGCAGACTGACCCCACTATGTGTGTATCACTGACCCTGGGGAGAGCAGACTGACCTCACTGTGTATGGATCCCTGACATTTGGGAGAGCAGACTTACCCCACTGTGTCTGTATCACTGACCCTGGGGAGAGCAGACTGACCCCACTGTGTGTGTATCACTGACCCTGGGGAGAGCAGACTGACCTCACTGTGTATGGATCCCTGACCCTTGGGAGAGCAGACTAACCCCACTGTGTCTGTATCACTGACCCTGGGGAGAGCAGACTGACCCCACTGTGTGTGTATCACTGACCCTGGGGAGAACAGACTGACCCCACTGTGTGTGCATCACTGACCCTGGGGAGAGCAGACTGACTCCACTGTGTCTGTATCACTGACCCTGGGGAGAACGACCGACCCCACTGTGTCTGTATCACTGACCCTGGGGAGAGCAAACTGACCTCACTGTGTGTGTATCACTGACCCTGGGGAGAACAGACTGACCCCACTCTGTCTGTATCACTGACCCCGGGGAGTGCTCACTGACCCCACTGTGTGTGCATCACTGACCTTGGGGAGGGCACACTGACCCCACTGTGTGTGTATCACTGACCCCAGGGTGAGCAGACTGACCTCACTGTGTGTGTATCACTGACCCTGGGGAGCGCAGATTGACCCCACTGTGTGGGTATCACTGACCCTGGGGACAGCAGACTGACCCCACTGTGTGTGTATCACTGACCCTGGGAGAGCCGACTGACCCCACTGTGTGTGTATCACTGACCCTGGGAGAGCCGACTGACCCCACTGTGTGTGTATCACTGACCCCTGGGGGAACAGACTGACCCCACTGTGTGTGTATCACTGACCCCTGGGGGAACAGACTGACCCCACTGTGTGTGTGTATATCACTGACCCTGGGGAGGGCACACTGACCCCACTGTGTGAGTATCACTGACCCTGGGGAGTGCAGACTGACACCGCTGTGTGTGTATTACTGACCCCGGGGAGAACAGACTGACCCCACTGACTACCCTGTGTGTGAAACACCTGCCCCTTAAGTCCCTTTTAAATCTTTCCCCTCTCAGCTTAAACTGATGCACTCTAGTTCTGCACTCCCCTACTCTGGGAAAAGATTTTGGCTGTCCCCCCAATCCATGCTTAATTGTATAAACCTCTATAAGGTCACTCCCTCAGCCTCTGACGCTCCATGGAAAAACATCCCCATCAGCCTGTCCTTATAACTCCAAACCGCCCCCCCCCCCCTGTCCCAGTAACATTGTTTTAAATCTTTTCTGCACCATTTCCAGTTTAATAACATCCTTCTGATAGTGGGCGACCAGAATTGTAGACAGTGTTCTGAAAGTGGTCTCACCAATGCCCTGTACAACTGCAACGTAACGTCCCAACTCCGAGAGTCAATGCTCTGACCAATAAAAGCAAGCATACCAAACACTGTCTTCACCACCCTGTCTGGACATGACGCCATTTTCAATGTACTCTGTAACAGGGAGCGCTAGAAACACAGAATGGCTTGTGGGATACACCACGGACACAAACAGACGGGGATCCAAATAAGGGATTAGACCAGGCTGTGTCCAAATCCTTGGAATTCCCTCCCTGAGGGCATTGTGGGTCTACTTACACCATGTGGACTGCAAAGGTTCAAGAAGGCAATTCTCAAGGGGCAATCAGAGACAAGCATTGGCCATGCCCTGTCAGTAAGTAAAATCTTTTTAAAAACATGTATAAAAAGTCTGCATTTCAGTGCTTTCTACTTGCTGTCTTAATACTCACTCACTTAACACCTAGCTGCATGCTCATTTTACCCTTGCCTGGCCTTGCTGTGGCAATTAGTGCAGTCACACTCCCCAGGCAGCTCCGCCTAATGGTCAGCTGCCCTCAGTCTGGGGCAGGGGGTGGGGCGTGCTGGCAGTGTGCTACATTAATCTCACACCTTCCTCCACCTGCCTGCAGCAAAAACACTCCGTGTGTGGCAAATCCCAAGTCCACGGCGGGGGGTTTTCCTGTCAGTCAGGTGTTTCCATCACAGCATGTCAAAGATGGCCTCCAATACCAGTCCAGGGAATTGGCCATGGCTTGGGGGGGGTGCTGTCTGCAGGGGCTCTGTGCCTCTACATCCCAGGGCAAGGGTGGGTTACAGTCAGTGCCGGGGGAGAGGGTTAACATGGTTAGGAAGATAGGAACAGGAGAAGGTCCTTCAGCCCATCCAGCCAGTCCATCCAGAGTGGGAGAAAGTGAGGACTGCAGATCAGAGTTGAGACTGTGGTGCTGGAAAAGCACAGCAGGTCAGGCAGCATCCGAGGAGCAGGAGAATCGATACTTTGGGCTAAAGCTCTTTGTCAGGACATTCCTGATGAAGGGCTTATACCCAAAATGTCGATTTTTCCCTTTCCTCTGAGTGCTCTGGTTTCCTCCCAGAGTCCAAAGATATACAGGTTAGAAGGATTGGCCATGGGGAAATTGCCCATAGTGTCCAGGGATGTACAGGCTAGGTAGATTAGCCATGGGAAATATGGGGTGGGTTTGGGTGGATGCTCTTTGGAGGGTCAGTGTGGAACTTGATTGATTGAATGTCCTGCTTCAACACCAGAGATTTGAACACATCAATGACTTTTACCCACACCATCCTCACAATCCTGTACAGTCCTAGTGATCAGAAACCTAACCATCTCCAGCATCAGCATCAATCAGCACCTGTGTGGTAGACCATTCCAAAGGTTCACAACTCTCTGATTGAAACAATTTCTCCACATTCCAGACCTAAGTAATATCCTCCCTATTTTTAAATTTCTCCCTCTGATTGTAGACTCCCAAACCAGGGGAAATAACTTACTTCCATCTACGTGGTGGCTCAGTGATTAGCACTGCTGCCTCACAGCACCAGGGACCTGGGTTCGATTCCCCCATTGGGTGACTATCTGTGTGGAGTTTGCAGATTCTCCCCGTGTCTGTGTGGGTTTCCTCCCACAATCTGAAGATGTGTAGGCCAGATGAATTGGCCATGCTAAATTGCCCATCATGTTAGGTGTATTAGTCAGGGCTAAGTATAGGGTAGGGGGGTGGGTTACGCTTTGGAGGGTTGGTATGGACTTGTTGGGCCAAAGGGCCTGTTTCCATCTAATTAGCTACACTGTCTGTCCTTTAAGCATTTTGTAGGGTTCAATTAGCTCATTCTTCAAACCTCAGGAGAATATAGACTCAATCTCGCTTTCCTGGACAGTCTGGCCATCCTAGGGACAAGTCTGGGGAACCGTCATTGCATTATCTTGATGGCGATAAGATCGTTCCGAAGACAAGGAGATCAAATCTCCACACAGTGCGATCATCCAAGCTCCTATACAATTGAAACAGGATTTCATTACTGCAGTCCCGAGATTCGGGAGAGGGTTCAGAAAAGCTGAAGCAGGATGTTGTCAGGAATGGAAGGTTTGAGTTATCAAAATAAACTGGAAAACCTGTGACTCTTTCAACCTTCCAGCATAGGCGGCTGAGGGGTGACCTTATAGAGGTTTATAAAATCATGAGGGGCATAAAATCTTTTCCCAGGTGGTGGAGTTTAAACCGAGGGTGAGAGGAGTTTTCAGGTGAGAGGAGAAAAATTTAAGTGGCCTTGGAGAGACCATTCCCTCCGCGACTCCCTTGTCAGGTCCACGCTTCCCTCCCCCCACCACCGCCACCAGATTTAAAAAGGGGCAATTTTTTTTTACACAGAGAGTGGTTCATGTGTGGAATGAACTGCCAGAGAAAGTGATGGACGCAGGTGCAGTCACAATATTTAAAAGATATTTAGTTAAGTGCGTGAATAAGAAATGCTTAGGGTGAAATAGGCCAAGCACAGGCAGGTGGGACTAGTTTAGTTTGGGATTATGGTTGGCATGGACTGGTTGGGCCAAAGGGTCTGTTTCTGTGCTGTATGACAATGATTCTGTGATAGCTAACATTCCATAACCTTCCTTATAGCTTGCTGCAGCTGCATGTTAATATTCAGTTACTTGTTCACAAGGATACTTAAGGCTTTCTGCAAATCTACACTTTCCACCCTTACCATTTAAGAAATACTGGGCACATTATTTTTTTATTTATTTTTGGGGTGTGGGCATCTCTGGCTGGGCCCAGCATTTATTGCCCGTCCCTAGTTGCCCCTTGAGAAGATGGGGGTGAGCTGCCTTCTTGAACTGCTGCAGTCCATGTGCTGTGGGTAGACCCACAATATCCTTAGGGAGAGAATTCCAGGATTCTGACCCAGTGACAGTGAAGGAATGGTGATATATTCCCAAGTCAGGATGGTGAGTGACTCAGAGGGGAGCTTGCAGGGGGTGGTGTTCCTATTAATCTGCTGCCCTTGTCCTTCTAGATGGAAGTGGTCGTGGGTTTGGAAGGTGCTGTCTGAGGATCTTGGGTGAATTTCTGCAGTGCATCTTGTAGATGGTACACACTGCTGTTACTGAGTGTCAGTGTGGAGGGAGTGGGTGTTTGTGGGTGTGGTGCCAATCAAGGGGGGGGCTGCTTTGTCCTGGATGGTGTCAAGCTTCTTGAGTGTTGTTGGAGCTGCCCCCATCCAGGCTAGTGGGGGGTATTCCATCACACTCCTGACTTGTGCCATGTAGATGGTGGACAGGCTTTGGGGAATCAGGAGGTGGGTTACTCACCACAGCATTCCCAGGCTCTAACCTGCTCTTGCAGTCCCTGTGTTTATGTGGTGAGTCCAGTTTCTGGGTCAATGGTAACGCTCAATATTTTGATGCTGGGGGATTCAGTGATGGTAATACCATTGAATGCCAAGGGACAGTGGTTAGATAGTCTCTTATTGATGATGGTCATAACCTGGCATTTGTGTGGCATGAATGTTACTTACCATCTGTCCATCTAAACTTGAATATTGTCATGATCCTGGGTATTGGAACATGAATTTCTTCAGTATCTGAAAAGTCGCCCCTAAGAGTTAGATCCAACATGATGGCCTTCCTTAATTAACTTGCATTTAACAGGGGTTAAACTGATCTGTTACTGCCATAGAATCATAGAATTATACAGGACAGAAAAGACCGTTGAGCCCATCAAATCTTCACTGATTAAAACTACCCAAAATCTACACTAATCCCACTCCATAAATGGACATTAGGCTTGAAATTTATCGTCTGTAAAAAACAATTCATTTAAAATATATATATATATATATATATATACAATGATGAAAAAACAAGCAAACAGGTTATTAGCTGGTCTTTGAAGAGATGTTTGTAAGTGGAATGTTCAGTGTTTCTGTTCACCTTCCTGCGGAACCTTCCCGGAGTAATTAACTGGTCTGTGATGATCCCTAGCTGTCATCACACACTGACACTCATTAAACATTCAGCCACATGCCCATCACAGGGAGTTACAGATCTCTCAATGCCCTCCACTCCTTCACTGACAGCAGGTTTATCAATCAGGTTAAAATTAGCTCCGTCAATATTTGGATTGCTGGCGTAAGAGCCTTTGAGAGGCAATTTTGAGCCACTTGTTTTTAAATGGTGTCAGAACTGCCTTATTTGGCGGTAGTCTTGTGACTGGGTCAGGAGGTCATGGGTTCAAGATACCCTTCTGGAGAATTTATATATAAAATCCAAGGAAGGGTTAAGGGAGGTTTTCCCTCGTGAGATGTTAAATTGGAAACTTTTCTGTCTTGTCATGAGGATACAAAAGACCTCAAGGTCAATGTCCTGGGCATTTGTTTCCACTCCAGTAAGTAACACCATAAGGCCATATGAAATCGGAACAAGAGTAGGCCATTCAGCCCCTCGAGCCTGCTCCACCATTCAATAGCATCATGGGTGATCCGACACTCCTCATGTCCACCTTCCTGCCCTTTCCCAGTAACCCTTGATTCCCCGACTGACCAAGAATCTATCGCTCTCAGTCTTAAATATCCACTAGAACTCTGCTCGCCCACAGCCCTCTGCGGCAATGAGTTCCACAGATTCCCCACCCTGTAGCTGAAAAAATTTCTCCTCATCTCAGTTCGAAAGGGTCGCCCCATTCACTCTGAGGCTGTGCCCTCAGGTCCTGGTCTCTCCTCTTAGTGAAAACATCTTCTCCATGTCCACTCTATTCGAGCCTCTCAGTAGTCTCTAAATCTCAGTCAGATCCCCCTTCATCCTTCTAAACTCCATTGAGTACAGACCCAAAATCCCCAAAGCTCCTCATACGACAAGTCCTTCCTCCCCAGGATCATTCATATAAACACCAACACATCCTTCCTTAGATACAGGGCTCAAAACTGCTCACAATATTCCAAATGTGGTCTGACCAGAGCCTTACACAGCCTCAGCAATACATCCCTGCTCTGGTATTCCAGCCCTCTTGAAATAAATGCTAACATTGCATTTGCCTTCCTAACTGTCAACTGAACCTGCACATTAACCTGAAGAGAATCCTGAACTAGGATTCCCAACTCCTTTTGTGCTTCTGATTTCCAAAGCCTTTCCCTGTCTAGAAAATAGTTTATGCCTCTATCCTTCCTGTCAAAGTGTACAACCTCACACTTTCCCACATTGTATTCCATCTTCCACTTCTTTGCCCACTCTCCCAGCCTGTCCAAGACCTTCTGCAGCTTCCCCGTATCCTCAAAAGTACCTGTCCATCCACCTATCTTTGTGTCATCTGCCAACATAGCAACAATGTCCTCAGTTCCTTCATTCAGCTCGTTAATGTATAACGTGAATACCTATGGTCCCAACACGGACCCCTTACGGAACCCTACTAGTCACTGGCTGCCATTTTGAAAAAGACCCCTTTATCCCCACTCTCTGCCTTCTGCCAGTCGGCCAATCCTCAATCCATGCCAGTACCATACCCCTAACACCATGGGCTCTTATCTTATTAGCAGCTTCCTGTGCGTCACCTTGTCAAACACCTACTGGAAATCTAAATAGATCCTGTCCATTGGCTCTCCTTAATCTAAATTGCTCATTACCTCCTCAAAGAATTCTAACAGAATTGTCAGGCATGACCACCCCTGATGAGGCCATGCTGACTCAGCCCTACATTACCATGGACTTCCAAATACTCCACAGTCTTATCCTTAATAATGGACTCTAAAATCTTACCATTGACCCAGGTCAGGCTAACTGCTCCCAACCTGTTTAACAAGTTGCTCATGAGACAATCCCTCCAAAGTGCGGAACATCCCAGTGAACCTTCTTTGAACTGTCTCCAATAAAACAATATGTTTTCTTAAATAAGGGACCAAAACTGCTCACAGAAATCAAGTCGTGGTCTCACCAGCACCTTGTAGAGTTGCAGTAAGACGTCCCTACTCTGAAGAGAATACCGCAGACGCTGGAAATCTGAAACAAACTCAGAGACTGCTGGAGAAACTCAGGGGGTCTGGCAACATTTGCAGAGAGAGAAACAGAGTTAACATTTCGAACCTGATACAAATCTGATGGAACTGTTCATGGAGCACTATTCAGTTCTGAAGAAGAAATACTTGGACTTAAAATGTTAACTCGGTTTCTCTCCCCCCAAGACTGGCTGAGTTTCTCCAGCATTTGTACGAAAGCACGGCAATGCCTCTATGTCCTCAGGAGGCTATGGGAAGTTTGGCGTGTCCACAATCACTCTTACTAATTTTTATAGATGTACCATTGAAAGCATCCTTTTGGGATGCATCACGACTTGCTCTGCCCAGGACAGTAAGAAATTACAGAAAGTTGTGAACACAGCCCAGTCCATCACACAAAACCAATCTTCCATCCATTGACTCCATCTACACCTCCCACTGACCCGGGAAGTCAGCCAACATCATCACTTACCCCTCGCACCCTGTCAGGAGGAAGATACAAAAGTTTAAAAACGTGTTCCAACAGACTCAAGATCAGCTTCTTCCCTGCTGTTACCAAACTAGTGAACAGACTTCTCATATATTAGAGTTGATCTCTCTCTGCACCTTCTCTGCAGCTGTAACACTACATTCTGTAATCTGTTCTCTTACCCTGCTGTCCTTATGTTGGCTATGATTTGTCCTGTTAGCACACAAAACAGTACTTTTCACTGTATTTTGGTTCATGTGACAATAATAAATCAAATCAAGTCCTGTGTTTGTGCCAGTCGAGAGTGATACAGCACGGAAACAGACCCTTCAGTCCAACCAGTCCATGCCGAACATAATCCCAAACTAAACTAGTCCCACCTGCCTGCTCTGACAGTTACCCTCTGGTGAAGACCGATCAGAATTGGTCATTATCTCACTGCTGCTGGTGGAACCTTTGTGTCTGTTTTAGATGTCACAATAGAGCTAAACTTCACTATCAGTTTGTTTGAAATGCTTTGGTACAGCTTGAAGAGGCAAAGGACAAGTAGGGATGAGTGCTGTTTCTTCGTGGGAGGGTCTCTGCTTAGTTTCTTCCCTGGGACACATCCTGAAACCTGCAGTCTCTCAGTAAAAGGGTCCGTAACTTATGGATCACAGTGCGAGAGGGTGTTGTTCAGACATTAATGACCTTGCTCACTTCGGCCAACAGTAAGGATAGGCTGCCCTCTGCTGGCTAGGGGAATACTACAGCTGCTGCCGCATTCCAACCCATTCATTCGCCCATCTACCGACACCCCAAACTCACAACCTTGTTTCAAAGGATCCCTACACTGTTGTAGCAGGCCATTCAGCTCATCAAGTCCACACTGCCCCTTGCAAACTTGCACTTCCATGGTCAATCCACCCAACTTGCACATCTGCCTCACAGCGCCAGAGACCTGGGTTCAATTCCCGCCTCAGGTAACAGTCTGTGTGGAGTTTGCACATTCTCCCAGTGTCTGTGTGGGCTTCCTCCGGGTGCTCCAGTTTCCTCCCACAGTCCAAAGATGTGCAGGTCAGGTGAATTGGCCGTGCTAAATTGTTAGGTGTAGGGGAATGGGTCTGGGTGGGTTGCTCTTCGGAGGGTCAGTGTGGACTTGTTGGGCTGAAGGGCCTGTTTCCACATTGTAAATAATCTAATCTAATCCCTACTCTTTGGACTGTGGGAGGAAACCCACGCAGAGACTCCACACAGACAGTCACCCAGGGGTCCCTGGTACTGTGAGGCAGCACTGTTAACCGCTGAGCCACCATCCTACCTTTGACCAGTAGCACCTTGTCAATTTCACAAAAACGGGACAATTGAAGGTGAATAATTATCTCTTTTATCCTGAAAGCAAATTCCTAGTAGCTTGACATTTGCCTCTGTAGTCAGTGTGCCAATGTCCGAGGGAGAGGTGGAGATAATGTATATATTCAACTTCCCAGGGTATTTCTCCCCCATTAGCAAGACCCTGAACATCATCCTCCCTCAGGCTCCCACTGCCTCCTCCATTCTCAAACCCACACAGTGTTGCAAAGCTGTGGTGAATTGCTTTCTCTTTCTCTCACCTCTCGGAGTTGTTTCCCATGTTAACTGGCTCTACACCAACAATATTTAGCTGAGAGTGCGATAGATAGATGGAGGTGGGGGTAATGGTGGTAGGTCGGAGAGGAGGGTGGAACGGATAGGTGGGAAGGAAGATGGACAGGTAGGACGGGTCATGAGGGTGGTGCCACGTTGGAAGGTTGGAACTGGGTTAAGGTGGGGGGAGGAGAAATCGGAAAACTGGTGAAATCCACATTGATCCCATGTGGTTGGAAGGTCCCGAGGCAGAAGATGAGGTGTTCTTCCTCCAGGCATCGGGTGGTTAGGGTTTGGCGATGGATGCGGCCCAGGACCTGCATGTCCTTTGTGGAGTGGGAGGGGGAGTTAGTGTTCAGCCACAGGGCGGTGGGGTTGGTTGGTGCAGGTGACCTAGAGATGTTCTCTGAAATGATGCACAAGGTGGTGTCCTACCTCCCCAATGTAGAGGAGACCACATCGAGAGCAACGGATAGAGAAGATGATGTATGTGGAAGTGCAGGTAAAACTCTCACAGACGTGGAAGGATCCTTTGGGGCCTTGGATGGAGGTGAGGGGGGAGGTGTGGGTGCAGGTTTTGCACTTCTTGCAACGGCAGGGAAAGATACCAGGCAGGGAGCATGGATTGGTGGTGGGGGTGCGTGGACCTAACAAGGGAGTCGCAGAGGGAATGGTCTCTCCGAGACCACTTAAACTCCCTCTCCCACTCCACTAAGGACATGCAAGTCCTGGGCCTCCCCCATTACCAAACCCTAACCACACGATGCCTGGAGGACGAACGCCTCATATTCCGCCTTGGGACCCTCCAACGACAAAGGATCAACATCGATTTCAACAGATTCCTCATCTCTCCTCCCCCCCACCTTATCCCAGTCCTAACCTTCCAACTCAGCACCGCCCTCATGACCTGTCCTACCTGTCCATCATCCTTCCCACCTATCCGTTCCACCCTCCTCTCTGACCTATCACCATAACCCCCCACCCCCCTCACACCTATTGCAGTCTCAGCTACCTTCCCCCCAGCCCCACCCCCCCTCCCATTTATCTCCCCGTCCCCTCAGCTCACAAGTCTCATTCCTGATGAAGGGCTTATGCTCGAAACGTCGATTCTCCTACTCCTCAGATGCTGCCTGACCTGCTGTGCTTTTCCAGCGCCACTCTCTTCGGTTCCTGTCAATCAGCCAATTACATGTCTGCGTTGCTATCGTCCTCCCCACTCCTTGAGCAGTCAAACCTCAGCTTGCGGGCAAAATGGCTGGAATATTCATGAGTTCAAGAGGAGTGCTCACTCAAGGAAGTATGAGGTTTTTTTGTGAAACAGTGTGAGACACTGCACCTTGGCAAAGTGGCATTCAGTGCATGCAGGATGTTGAGAAACTTGACCCATCTTGCAGAAGGGAGATGGTCGAATTGTGGTAATTGTGGCCCCTTGACTGAGAATCAAGTGTTGTGACCATGGTTCAAATCCCACCTCCACAGCCAGCGGATTTTAAATTCTGGGAATGAATCTGGAAAATAAAGCTATTTGATTTATTGGTTTATAAATTGACATAAAACTGGTCTCAGTAAGAGATCGTATTATCCAGATTAGACAGGCAGTATCTAATCCCCATATGGCTCACTAATGTGCTTTAAGGATGGCAGATCTCCTTCTCTCTCAGTCTGAGTGTGACCCCATAGTAACATGATTGACTCTTAACTGCCCTCTGAGGCTGACCAGTCAGTCATTCACCTCAAAAACAACTGGGGATAGGCAACGCCCACAACCCAATCCATGAAATAATTCAAATAAATCTTCAGTGACAACTTCAGACTGGTCCAATATCCATGGGAACTAAAGCAGGCCAGCATGGATTCCATCCTATTCCCTGGATCCATGGCTCCCTGATGCAGACCTTCTCCAGGACCTTACAGCTCAGGCAACAGGGAAAAGCAGCAATCCATCAGGAACCTTACAGCCGCATGGGGAATGGCCGAATCGGCAAGACTGTGCCAACAATGCGGAGAAATAGACAGCGTTACATGACCTTACCAAGCACAAAGGGAGTTGGGAGCCCTTGTTTCAGATTCTCTTCAGGTTATTATGGAGATTCAGCTGGCAGTTAGGAAGGCAAATGCATTCATTTCAAGATGACTAGAATACAAGAGCTGAGGCTGCATAAGGCTCTGATCAGACCGCATTTGGAATATTGTGAGCGGTTTTGGGCCCCGTATCTAAGGAAGGATGTCCTGCTGTGAGAACGGTCTAGAGGAGGCTTTTACAAGAATAACTCATGGGTGAAGGGCTTGTCATATAAGGAATGGTTGAATACCCTGGGTCTGTACTCAATGGAGTTTAGAAGGACGAGGGAGGGATCTGATTGAAACTTACAGAATACTGAGAGGCCTGGACAGAGTGGCCGTGGAGAAGATGTTCCTACTTTTAGGAGACACTGGGATCTGAGGGCACAGCCTCGGGGTGAAGGGACGACCCTTTCGAACTGAAATGAGGAGGAGTTTCTTCAGCCAGAGGGTGGGGAATCTGTGGAACTCATTGCCACAGGGGACTGTGGAGGGCAAGTCATTGACTGAGATGGACATGTTCTTGATTAATAAGGAGAATCAAGGGTTACTGGGAGAAGGCAGGAGAATGGGATTGAGAAACATATCAGCCATGATCTAATGGCAGAGTAGAAGCGGAGCACCAAATGGTCTAATTCTGCTGCTATATGTTACGGTTTATTTCAGGTAGGTTTCCTCATCCCAAATCCACACATAACTTCAGTTTGTCTCCAAGGAGCAACAGGTAATGATCTACTTTGAAGATCTGACAATGGTGACCCATCACTTACATGCGAGATCACCAGCAGCATCTTTGTTAACTTCTGATCCACTGGCTCTCTTTCACACAGCAGAGAGCTCGATCAGTGGTTTGTTCTGTCGGACCCTGAAACTGACATGTTGGAATAATGTCCCTCAATCGTCTTCAATAGAGAGGAACCTCCTCTGGGACAGTCTGGCGTCAACCATCCAACAGGGCAAGTGTCACAAGGTGAAGCCTCCATCATGGCCCCAGGAAAGCTGGTCTGGTTTAGAACCTCACCATGCAGCAGGCCACTCAGCCCTTTGTGAAGCATCTATCCAATTCCATATTACAGTTGAATCAACTTGCATCAGACCATTCCAGATCACAACAATTCACTTGATAAAAACAATTCTGATCCTTTTCACTTTTAACTGGTGGCTCAGTGGTTAGCACTGCTGCCTCACAATGCCAGGGACCTGGGTTCAATTCCAGACTAGGGTGACTGTCTGTGTGGAGTTTGCATGTTCTCCCTGTGTCTGTGTTGGTTTCCTCCGGGTGCTCCAGTTTCCTCCCACAGTCCAAAGATGTGCAGGTTAGGTGAATTGGCCGTGCTAAATTGGCCGTGCTAAATTGTTAGGTGTAGGGGAATGGTCTGGGTGGGTTGCTCTTCGGAGGGTCGGTGTGGACTGGTTGGGCTGAATGGCCTGTTTCCCATACTGTAGGGAATCTAATCTAATCTAAAAGCCAAATTATCTGAATTCTTGAGTGCTCTGGTTACTGATCCTCCCCATAAATGAGAACAGTTGATCAGATCACAATCCCTTGCAATATCAAATTCCTCCAATAAATCTACCGTTCACCCTTCCTGCCCGAAGCCAGTGGTTTTCATAAACATGAAGCAATGGTAGTCTAAAAATAGTATGCAACTCTAAAGCCAAGACCCACGGGGAAGGTGATGACCTGGCGGGTGGTATCGGCAATCAAGACACCCAGGTTAAGGTTCTAGGGACGCAGGTCCAAATCCCACCACGGCAGATGATGGAATTTAAATTCAGTTCCAGATTAAGAGTCTAATGACGACTAAGGAACCATTATTGGATGACAAGAGATATTGAGGCTTTGACCAGAAAAAAACGTGTGGCTCAGGTACAGGCAGATGGGACCAAGGGAATCCCAGGAGCTATACAGGGTATACAGGAGTTAAGAAAGAAATCAGGAGGACAAAAAGGGGGTACGAGATAGATTCAGGTGAAGAAGATTCAGGTGAATCTGAATATGTTCTTTAAGTATATTAAAGGAGAAAGATTAATTAGAGAGAGAATAGGGGTCCTCAAAGACCAAAGTGGACACGTATGTGTAGAACTGCAGGAGATGGGCGAGGTCCTCAATGAATATTTCTACTCTGTGTTTACCGTGGAGAAAGACACGAACTCTTGGGAACTTGAGGAAGTTAGTGATCATATATTGGTGACAGTCCAAATCACAGTCGGAGAGGTGTCAGATGTGTTAGAATGTATGAAGGTGGATATATCCAAGAACACTGCAAGAGGCTAGAGAAGAAATTGCAGGGACCCTGGCTGATATTTTTGCATCATCATTAGCCAAGGGTAAGGTGCCAGAAGACTGGAGGGGAGTGAATGTTGTGCCTTTATTCAAGAGGGACTGCAAAGAAAATCCGGGGAACTGTAGGCCAGTAAGATGAACATCTGTGGTGAGTAAATTACTTGAGAAGGTTCTGAGAGATAAGATAGACATACATAGAACATAGAAGAATACAGCGCAGTACAGGCCCTTTGGCCCTCGATGTTGCGCCGATCCAAGCCCACCTAACCTATACTAACCCACTATCCTCCATATACCTATCCAATGCCCGCTTAAATGCCCATAAAGAGGGAGAGTCCACCACTGCTACTGGCAGGGCATTCCATGAACTTACGACTCGCTGAGTGAAGAACCTACCCCTAACTTCAGTCCTATATCTACCCCCCCTTAATTTAAAGCTATGCCCCCTTGTAATACCCGACTCCATACGCGGGAAAAGGTTCACACTGTCAACCCTATCTAACCCCCTAATCATCTTGTACACCTCAATCAAGTCACCCCTAAACCTTCTTTTCTCTAATGAAAACAGCCCCAAGTGTCTCAGTCTTTCCTCATACGATCTTCCTTCCATACCAGGCAACATCCTGGTAAACCTCCTCTGCACCCGTTCCAGTGCCTCCACGTCCTTCCTATAGTATGGCGACCAAAACTGCACACAATATTCCAGATGCGGCCGCACCAGAGTCTTATACAACTGCATCATGACCTCAGGACTCCGGAACTCAATTCCTCTACCAATAAAAGCCAGTACGCCATATGCCTTCCTCACCGCACTATTTACCTGGGTGGCAACTTTCAGAGATCTGTGTACATGGACACCAAGATCCCTCTGCTCATCCACACTACCAAGTATCCGACCATTAGCCCAGTACCCCATCTTTTTATTACTCTTACCAAAGTGAATCACCTCACACTTAGCTACATTGAATTCCATTTGCCACCTTTCTGCCCAGCTCTGCAGCTTCTCTATATCCTGCTGTAACCTGCCACATCCTTCCTCACTGTCAACAACTCCTCCGACTTTCGTATCATCCGCAAACTTGCTCACCCAACCTTCTAACCCCTCTTCCAGGTCATTTATAAAAATGACAAACAGCAATGGTCCCAAAACAGATCCTTGCGGAACACCGCTAGTGACGGCACTCCATGAAGAAACTTTGCCATCAACTACTACCCTCTGTCTTCTTCCATCCAGCCAATTCCTAATCCAAACCTCCAACTCACCCTCAATGCCATATCTCCGTATTTTCTGCAGTAGCCTACCATGGGGAACCTTATCAAACGCCTTACTAAAATCCATATATATCACATCTACCGCTTTCCCCTCATCAACCTCCTTCGTCACCTTTTCAAAGAATTCAATAAGGTTTGTGAGGCACGACCTGCCCTTCACAAAACCATGCTGACTATCCTTGATCACATTATTCCTATCCAGATGTGCATAAATCCTATCCCTTACAATTCTCTCTAAGACTTTGCCCACAACAGAAGTGAGACTCTCCGGCCTATAGTTACTAGGGTTATCCCTACTCCCCTTTTTGAACAAGGGAACCACATTTGCTATCCTCCAGTCTTCTGGCACTACTCCTGTAGACAAAGAGGACATAAAAATCAAGGCCAATGGCTCTGCAATCTCCTCCCTTGCTTCCCAGAGAATCCTAGGATAAATGCCATCAGGCCCAGGGGACTAATCTATTTTCACCTTTTCCAGGATTTCCCACACCTCTTCTCTACATACCTCAAAGCCATCCATTCTACTTATTTGTGTCTCAGTATTCACATCAACGACAATGCCCTGTTCCTGAGTAAATACTGAAGAAAAGTATTCATTCAGTGTCTCCCCAATCTCTTCCGCCTCCACACGCAACTTCCCACTACTATCCTTGACTGGACCTATTCCTACCCTAGTCATTCTTTTATTCCTAACATACCTATAGAAAGCCTTAGGGTTTTCCCTAATCCTACCGACTAAGGACCTTTCATGTCCCCTCCTTGCTGCTCTTAGCTCTCTCTTCAGGTCCTTCCTGGCTACCCTATAACTCTCAATCGCCCCAATTGAACCTTCACGTCTCATCTTAAGATAGGCCACCCTCTTACATTTAACAAGGGATTCCAATTCCTTATTAAACCACGGCTCCCTCGCACGACCCTTTCCTCCCTGCCTGACAGGTACATAATTATCAAGGACACTCAATAGTTGCTCCTTGAACAAGCTCCACATATCATTTACACTCTTGCCTTGGAGTCTACTTTTCCAAGCCACACATCCTAAGTCATGCCTCACCGCATCATAATTTCCCTGACCCCAGCTATAACTCTTGCCCTGTAGTACACACTTATCCCTCTCCATCACGAGAGTAAAAATCACCGAATTATGGTCACTATCCCCAAAGTGCTCACCTACCTCTAATTCTAACACCTGGCCTGGTTCGTTACCCAGAACCAAATCCAGTATGGCCTCACCTCTTGTTGGCCTGTCTACATATTGTGTCAGGAAACTCTCCTGCACACATTGAACAAACACTGACCCATCTAACGAACTTGAGCTATAGCTTTCCCAATCAATATCAGGAAAGTTAAAGTCCCCCATAACAACCACCCTATTACTGTCACTCATCTCCTGAATCACCTTCCCTATCCTTTCTTCAATGATTCTAGGACTATTAGGAGGCCTGTAAAAGACTCCTAACAGGGTGACCTCACCTTTCCTATTTCTAACCTCAGCCCAAACTACCTCAGATGGCAAGTCCTCATCCATCGTCCTTTCCACCACTGTAATACTATCTTTGACAAGCAATGCCACACCTCCCCCTCTTTTACCCACACCTCTGACCCTACTAAAACATTTAAATCCTGGAACCTGCAACAGCCAATCCTGTTCCTGTTCTAGCCATGTCTCTGTAATAGCCACAACATCGAAGTCCCAGGTACCAACCCACGCTGCAAGTTCACCTACCTTATTTCGTATACTTCTTGCATTGAAGTATACACACTTCAAGCCACTTTCCTGTTTACAGGCACCCTCCTTGGAAATTGATGCCATGTTCCTAACCTCCCTACACTCCAGGCCCTGCACCCTGAAGCTACAATCTGGGTTCCCATGCCCCTGCAGAGTTAGTTTAAACCCCCCCCAAGAGCACTAGCAAACCTCCCCCCAAGGATACTGGTGCCCCTCAGGTTCAGGTGTAGACCATCCTGTTTATAGAGGTCCCACCGTCCCCAGAAAGAACCCCAGTTATCCAAAAACCGGAATCCCTCCCTCCTGCACCATCCCTGTAGCCACGCATTTAAGTGTTCTCTTTCCCTATTCCTCGAATCTCTATCACGTGGCACGGGTAACAAACCAGAGACAACAACTCTGTTCGTTCTAACTCTGAGCTTCCAACCTAGCTCCCTGAAAGCCTGTCTAACATCCTCGGCACTCCTCCTACCTATGTCGTTGGTGCCAATATGGACCACGACTTCGGGCTGCTCCCCCTCCCCCTCCAGGACCCGGAAAACACGATCAGAGACATCACGTACCCTTGCACCTGGGAGGCAACATACCAAACGTGAGTCTCTCTCGTTCCCACAAAACCGCCTATCTGTGCCCCGAACTATCGAGTCCCCAATTACTACTGCTCTGCTCTTCTTCACCCTTCCCTTCTGAGTAACGGGGGCAGGCTCCGTGCCAGATACATTTGGAAAGACAAGGTTTGATTAGGAGTAGTCAGCATGGCTTGGTGCGTGGGAGATCATGCCTCACAAAGTTGTTAGAGTTCTTTGATGAAATGACCAGGAAGGTTGATGAGGGCAAGGCAGTATTTGTAGTCTAAATGGATTTCATTAAGGCCTTTGATAAGGTTCCACATGGTGGGCTGCTCTGGAAGGTTAGATCACATGGAATCCAGGGCCAGCTGGCAAATTGGCTCCACAATTGGCTTGATGGTAGGAGGCAGAGGGTAATAGTGGAAGGATGCTTGTCAGACTGGAGGCCTGTGACTAGTGGAGTGCCTCAGGGGTGGCTGCTGGGCCCATTGCTGTTTGTTCAAATATCAATGATTTGGATGAGACTATACAAGGCATAATTAGCAAGTTTGCAGATGACACTAAAATAGGCAGTATCCTGGACAGTGAGGAAGGTTATCAGAAATTGCAGCAGGACCTTGATCAGCTGGGGAAGTGGGCCGAGAAATGGCAAATGGAGTTTAACATCGATAAGTGTGAGGTCTTGTGTTCTGGAAAGTCAAATCAATGTAGGAGTTTCATGGTGAATGGTGGGGCCTTAAGGAGTGGAGTGGAACAGAGAGACCTTGGAGTTCAGATGCACATTTCTCTGAAGGTGTGGTCCCAGGTAGACAGGGCAGAGAAGGCAGCATTTAGCACACTGGCCTTCATCAGTCAGGGCATTGAGTATAGAATCTGAGAAGTTATGCTGCAGTTAGAACGTAGAACATAGAACATTACAGCGCAGAACAGGCCCTTTGGCCCTCAATATTGCGCCGATCTGTGGAACCAATCTGAAGCCCATCTAACCTATTCCATTCTCATCCACATGACTATCCAATGACCATTTAAATGCCCTTAAAGTTGGCAAGTCTACAACTGTTCCATGCTCTTACTACTCTGAGTAAAGAAACTACCTCTGACATCTGTCCTATATCTATCATCCCTCAATTTAAAGCTATGTCTCCTCATGCTAGCCATCACCATCCGAGGAAAAAGGCTCTTACTGTCCACCCTATCTAACACTTTGATTATCTTCTATGTCTCAGCTAAGTCACCTCTCAACCACCTTCTCTCTAATGAAAACATCAAGTCCCTCAGCCTTTCCTCGTAAGACCTCCCATGCATACCAGGCAACATCCTAGGAAATCTCCTCTGAACCCTTTCCAAAGCTTCCACATCCTTCCTATAATGTGGTGACCAGAACTGTACGCAATACTCCAAGTGCGGCCACACCAGAGTTTTGTACAGCTGCAGCATGATCTCATGGTTCCGAAACTCAATCCCTCTACCAATAAAAGCTGATACACCATATGCCTTCTTAACAACTCTATCAACCTGGGTGGCAACTTTCAAGGATCTATGTACGTGGACACCGAGATCTCTCTGCTCATCTATACTACCAAGAATCTTACCATTAGCCCAGTACTCTGCATTCCTGTTGCTCCTTCCAAAGGAATCCCTCACACTTTTCCACATTAAACTCCATTTGCCACCTCCCAGCCCAGCTCTGTAGCTTATCCATATCCCTCTGTAACTTACAACATCCTTTTGCACTATCCACAACTCTACTAACCTTAGTGTCATCCGCAAATTTACAAACCCATCCTTCTACACCCTCATCCAGATCATTTATAAAAATGACAAAAAACAGTGGACCCAAAACAGATCCTTCCAGTACCCTACAAGTAACTGAATTCCAGGACGAATATTTCCCATCAACCAAAACCCTCTGTCTTCTTTCAGCTAGCCAATTTCTGATCTAAACCGCTAAATCACCCTCAATCCCATGCCTCCATATTTTCTGCAATAGCCTACCGTGAGTCACATTATCAAATGCCTTACTGACATCCATATACACCACATCAACCACTTTACCCTCATCCACCTGTTTGGTCACCTTCTCAAAGAACTCAGTAAGGTTTGTGAGGCATGACCTACTCTTCACAAAATTGTGTTGACTATTTCTAATCAACTTATTCCTTTCTAGAGTATTATAAATCCTATCTCTTATAACCCTTTCCAACACTTTTGCCATAATCGAAGTAAGGCTCACTGGTCTATAATTTCCAGGGCTGCCTCTCCTCTTCTTGAACAAGGAAACATTTGCTATCCTTCATTCTTCTTACACTTTTCCTGTAGATAATGACAACATAAGGATCAAAGCCAAAGGCTCTGCAATCTCCTCCCACCTTCCCAGAGAATCTTAGGATAAATCCCATCTGGCCCTGGGGACTTATCTTTATGGTTTCCAGAATTGCTAACACCTTGTGAACCCCAATCCAATCTGGTCTAGTAGCCTGTATCACAGTATTCTCCTCAACCACATTGTCTGTTTCTAGTGTGAATTCTGATGAAAAATATTCATTTAGCACTTCCCCATCTCCTCGGACTCCACGCACAACTTCCCACTATCCTCGATTCACCCTAAATCTTATTCTACTCATTCTTTTATTCCTGATATACCTACAGAAAGCTTTAGGGTTTTCCTTGATCCTATCAGTCAATGATTTCTCATGTCCCCTCCTGGCTCTTCTTTTCTCTCTCTCTTTAGGTCTTTCCTGGCTAACTTGTAACTCCCAAGCACCCTAAGCCTTCACATCTCATCCTAACATAAGCCTTTTTCTTCCTCTTGACAAGAGATTCAACTTCCTTAGTAAACCACGGTTCCCACCCTCGACAACTTCCTCCCTGGCTGACCAGTACATACTTAGTAACTGTACCTGGTCCTTGAATAAACTCCACATTTCAATTGTGACCATCCTCTACAGTTTCCTTCCCCAGCCTATGCATCCTAAATCTTGCCAAATCGCATCATAATTGCCTTTCCCCCAGCTATAACTCCTGTTCTGTGCTATATACCTTTCCATCACTAAATTAAACATAATTGAGTTGTGATGTACTGGATTTTGTGTTCGGTTTTGGTCACTTTGCTATTGGAAGAATGTTATTAAACTGGAAAAAGTGAAGAAGAAATTTCCAGGGATATTGCCAGGATTCAATGGTCTGAGTTATAGGAAGGGGTTGGACAAGCTAGGACTTTTTTTTAATATACGTGTAGGAGACTGAGGGAAGATCTTGTAGAAAAGTGTACACGATCATGACAGGCATGGATAGGGGGAGTGGACTGCATCTTTTTCCCAGGGTTGGGGAAATCGAGGACTAAATAGTTTAAGGTTAGAGGGGAAAGAATAAACGGGAACCTGAGGGGCAACATTTTTACACAGAGGGTGGTACGCATATGGAATAAGCTGCTAGCAGAAATGGTTGAGGAGAGTCCATTAACAACAGTTAAAAGGCATTTGGACAAATACATGGATAGGACAGGTTTAGAAGGATATAGGCCAATTGCAGGGATAGTGTGGATGGATAGTTTGGTTGGCATGGACCAGTTTGGGCCAAAGGGCCGGTCTATGTGCTGTCGGACTCTATAACCCATCTGATTCCCTAATGCCCTGGCTTCAGGGAAGGAAATTTGGCCTACATGTGACTCCAGGCCCACATCGACGTGGTTGAATGCCTTCTGAAACAGCCGAGCAAGCTGCTCAGTTATAACTTTCAGTTCAAGTCACAAATGGTTGGCATAGCTCACCATTACCTTTTCCAGGAGATGGGCATGACTTAGCCAGCGATGCCTACATTCGGCAAGTGAATATTTCAAAAAAGTGAAAATGGAACAGACTGCTGAGAGCTCTCCCTGTCTCCAACACTGCATTATTGTTACACAATTACAGCATCCACACAACCTAAACGACCCTAAGCAGCAATGAGACAGTTTTATAAAGACCATTTAAATGTCCCCAATCATGCTGCTTAATACTGAAGCAAACATTTGTCTCTCTAATCCACTCAGGTCCTTCAAACAATTGGACTGTAGCATTAATTTTATAATTTTTACACTTTTGCTTTGGCTGAACAATTCACCGATATTTGGTTTTAAAAAAGGTGCTAAATGCTCACATTTAGAATTGGAAAAGCAGCAAAATATAGCCAGGGTCTTTTACCCGGGGTGGGGGGGGGGGGGGGGGGGGGGGGGAGTCCAAAACTGGAGGGCATAGGTTTAAGGTGAGGAGGGCAAAATTTAAAAGGGACCCAAGGGGACAACTATTTCACTCAGAAGATGGTGTGTGTATGGAATGAGCTGCCAGAGGAAGTGGTGGAGGCTGGTACAATTACAGCATTTAAAAGGCAACTAGATGGGTATGTGAATAGGAAAGGTTTAGAGGGATACGGGCCAAGTGCTGGCAAATGGGACTAGATTAGGTTAGGATATCTGGTCAGCACAGACAAGTTGGGCCGAAAGGTCGGTTTCCGTGCTATGCAGCTCAGAGTGAAACTCCGATGGGTTTTATTTTGCAAATGTGGAGTGGAAGCTGCTGGTGTGGAATCAGTGGATGGTCTCTGGGCTTCTTAAACCCTAGTGTTACTTCAGGTAACTTCACCAGACTCCCTCATCCTACATCGGCAAACCTCTGAGGTGACCCGACATCCATCTTAAAAAGCAAGGAGCTAAAGCGACAGCAAAAGGAAAGGTGCAGTCAGACTGAGGTGACGAGTCAGCCCAAAGAGATTGCAACTCACTAATCCCTAAAATTAATACACTCGAAAGATGAACTTCAATGTCAACCAGAGATGTCAGTTAGCCATCCCTACACAGTTGCATGAAACCAGACAGGAAGTTTATTAAAAATGTACTTTTAATTATTCTGATTGACATTTACAGTGAGGGGGATACACCCCAGCCAGTAAAACACATTGTACCTCTAACTGTACATTAAAAGCCAGTATCTAACAATCGTTAAAGGCAAATTATTCAAATTATACAGACAGCAGCCAACGCCATTTACAGTCACTGTGCATGAGTACACTGCTGTAGGAACAGACAGACAGTGGAGTTGTATCTCCAAGGTGAGGGTGTTCCTGGGTGTGGAGTGACTTACAGAAGACTGTTTCTCCCCATCACACAGATGGAGACATTCCCTCTTGTCACCTTCCTCTCTTGTACATGAGCAAGCCTGGGTTAATCTCAGAGCTGGAGACTGGCAGATTCTCGCCCCTCAAGCCTTCACAATTCTTCTGCCACCTCCTACCACTGGAGTGGCCTCACCTTTGAGCAGAAAACAACCATTGTTGTCCTGCAGGAGGAGACCAGGGCGCTGGTTTTTAAAGGGGAGGGGGTGGGGTGAAAGGGGGGGGCAAGGGGAGAGGTTGGAGGTTGGGCGTGTGCGAGTAGTTGGTAAGGCTATGATGAACCCACTTCTAATTTCTTGCATTGGGAAAAATGAACCAGTAGTTCTTCACTATTCCTAAAATTCCAAAATTTTGTTCTTTAAAAGACAAACAAAAATCCCCTCCCACTTGACGCCAAATGATCCCAGTTATCAACGGGCTTTTGCCCGAAATGTCGATTTTGCTGCTCCTTGGATGCTGCCTGAACTGCTGTGCTCTTCCAGCGCCACTAATCCAGAATCCATTTATCAACTGCCAGCTCAAGTGAGGAGTGATACGTCACCCATGACAGCGATAGCTCTCCATACAACTACCAGAAGTATCATAGTCTCTAGGGCACGGGACTGAACATCGTTCCAGACACACAGAGGCCCAGATAGAGACAGACACACATAAAAGCAGAGACCCAGATACAGACACACACACACAAAAGCAGAGACCCAGACAGAGAGAGACACACACACACTGAGAACCAGATAGATAGACAGACGCACACACAAGCTGAGACCCAAACAAATACACACACTCACCCAGATAAACACACACACAGACAGAGACAAGACAAATATGTACACAGACCGATAAACATACACACAGACAAAGACACACACAAGCCAAGATTCAGACACACATACAGAGACAGAGACACATGAACTGACACAATCTCTCTGGAGGTGATGGTTTCCCTGGCTGTCTAGTGGAGAGTGAGCAGATGGCAGCCTTTCTACAAAGGAGCATTAAGTGACCAATTGATTGCCGTGCTGCCAAGAGACTGTGCAGAGATTGTCACAGAACCCCCCACTCCACAGAGGGTCTCAACCCAGACTTGTCAAATAGAGAGAGACAAAGAAAGTCTTCCTCACGGAAGACGGGAAAAGTGTGTTTATGTTTAATCTCTCTCACCATGCAGCAACACTCTCACCCTGAGGGACACTGCAGCTGCACAGCCCCCGACCATCAAACACATCCAAACAGGTGTGTGTGTGTGTGTGTGTGTGTGTGTGTGTGTGTGTGTGTGTGTGTGTGTGGGGGGGGGGGGGGGGGTGAATAGTGTATACTATGCACGGACACCTCGAGCTCACATAGACTGCACTCCTCCTTCTATTTACAAATCTATGGATAACAGGGTTAGACAACACCTCAAATCGGAGCAAATTCAGGGGAGTATGGCCCCAGGGACTGAAATACAGCCAATGCTCAGAGGCCCCGTCATTCACCTTAAAAGAAGCTGTTACAAAAACATTCTGAGAATGTCAGGAATTTGAACTGGGATACTCCTCAATCTCCATGCTGCTGACTGACTGATTCCACTGCCTCTGTCTGGATTGTTTCCCCTAGCAGAGAGAAACATGAAGGAAAACTGCTCACTTTTGGCCAAGCAGAGATCACAGCTGATTCCAAACAGGCTGGAGGTCAAAATTCAGGTAAACTGCATTGGGGCAGACAGGTGAGGGGCAAGGAGGTGGGGGCAGACGGCTGGAGACAGGGACTTGGGGGGTGGTTGGGAGAAGGGAGGTGTGAGGAGGGGGTGTTTGGTTGGGAGTTGGGGTAGGGGAGATACAGAGGGTGAATATTGGAAAGCGAGTGCAGGAAAGCTGACACATGAACACACCCAGTGGGTGTACAGGACACTGCCACTGGTTGGGTGAGGGGTGAGGGGATAGACATGACTGACAACTTGTCTCTCCAATCAGGGAGAAACATCACGTTGCTGCACGCCACGAGGACAAACCACAGCCGGGAGCTCGGGAAAAAGTAACCCCGGCCAGTTTGGACCAACTCCCGTGGTCCTGACCTCAAACGTGCATCCCCCTCCCCGTGCATCCCCCCCACCCCAGCTGGGAAAACCAGGTTGACAGACACATGGCTCACAGGACATGGGAAAGCTCAGGCAATTCCTCAACTCCAATTCCCTACCCGGATAACCAAACCAAAGGCCACTTAAGGATGGCACGGTGGCTCAGTGGTTAGCACTGCTGCCTCACAGCACCAGGGACCCAGGTTTAATGCCACCCTTGGGGAACTGTCTGTGCGGAGTTTGCACATTCTCCCCGTGTCTGCGTGGGTTTCCTCTGGGTGCTCTGGTTTCCTCCCACAGTCCAAACATGTGCAGGTTAGGGTGAATTGGCCTTGGGAAATTGCCACATGGTGCCCAGGGATGTGTAAGTTAGGTGGATTAACCGTGGGAAATGCAGAGTTACAGAGATGGGGTGGGATGTTCTTCAGAGGGTCGGTGTGGACTTGATGGGCTGAATGGCCTACTTCCACATTGTAGGGATTCAATGCTTCTATGTACACGTCCACTGTGATCCCCCTCTTTAGATAGAAGATCGCACGCACACACACACGCACGCACACACACGCACGCACACACCTGGTGCCTGTAAAGTCTTAAAAAGAAACAGAAGAGGAAAATGCTGATTGCAGAGACTGGAATACTTTCAGACACCCATGTGGTACAATGGGCACAGAGTAAAGCTCTCTCACTGCTCTGTGCCAGTATCATGCCACAACCTCATGGCAGCCCCAGTGCCCCCACTTTACACATGGTAGCTCCTAGGGTGACCCAGAGGTCAGGTCGTGATTCAGAAACCGTTTTGCACCCTGGGTCAGTATTGATTAGGAACTGATCTGGAATCAGTCTCTGATTGGTCTTTCACCATCAGTTCCTGGCACAATCCATCCCCCACCAAAGTCCAGCCCATCCAGTGACCATGGCCCTTCCAGGAAGAGAATGAAAGATTGGGACACCCCCACCCCCCCCACCGTACCCGAAGACAAATTAGAAACGCGATGAACATGTACACCCGTAGTGTCAATTCCAGTGGGACATCAACCCCAGCAGGCACCTCCTCCCTCTACCCCAATCCTCCACACCCTCAACACAGTTGGTGCTTAAATGTCTACCCTCTCCTGCCTGGATGGTACCCATTCCTCACCAGGGCTCTGCAGCGTTGCACCACAAAAAGAAAAGGAAAATCAAACAGGCATTTTCCCTCCCCTACCACCCACCCCCCCCACCCAGAGATAGAAATTCGTGAAAGGTTTAAGGAAGACAATAAACTAACTCCAGCAACAAGTTCTTCAGTTCCTTGACGGAGCGGCAGCCATCTGACGAGGTGGTGGTGAAGGTGCGGATGGCAAAGTCTTCATGGTGGTTCCACAGTGGTCAGGAAAGGAGAGGGGCAAGTGAAGTCAGTTATGTTGTGGAGGGAGGGAGGGAGGGGACCAGATTCAGAGGGAACCCAACTCCCGGCGAAGACAGAGGAGGGGGAACGTCACAGGAGAGTACAGGGACAGCCGTTGGACTCTTTCGAGGGCTTGGGTTGTGGGCTAGGTGGACCCTCCAACTCCTGAAATTTCCTGTTGGGAAGGATACAGAAAGGAGTTAACATACTCAACTGACATCATCATCAAACTCGGAGGGTGGGGGGGGGGGGTGTCGCCAGAGAGACTAGAGAAAGCATGTGAGGCAATGACTCTGTGCTATTATGCTAATCCAAAGACTCAGGTAAGTTCTGAGGTCCCAGGTTCAAATCCCACCACAGCAGATGGTGGAGTTTGAGTTCAATTAAAAATAAAATCTGGAATTAAGAGTCTAAAGATGACTGTGAAACTATTGCCTTGGGGTGGCATGGTGGCTCAGTGGTTAGCACTGCTGCCTCAGTGCCAGGGATTCCAGCTTTGGGCAGCTGCCTGTGTGGAGATTGCACATTCTCCCTGTGTCTGCGAGGGTTTTCTCCGGATGCACCGGTTTCCTCCCACAATTCAAAGATGTGCAGGTTAGGTTAATTGGCCATGCTAAGTTGACCATAGTGTTCCAGGATGTGCAGGTTAGGGGCATTAGGCAAGGGTAAATAAAGGATAATAGGGAAATAGGTCTGGGTGGGTTACTCTTCAGAGGATCGGTGTGGACTTGTTGGGCCAAAAGGCCTGTATCCACACTGTCGGGATTCTCTATGAAGAGGAAAAGTCCCATCTGGGGCTCTAATATCCTTTAGGGAAGAAAACTGCCATCCTTACCTGGTCTGGCCAACACGTGACTCCAGACCCAGAGCAGAGCAATGTAGTCGACTCTGGAGTGCCCCCTGGGCAATAAATGTTGTACAACTCGATGGCACCCTTGGCCCAGGCCAAACCAGCAAAACAGACCATCCCACATTCAATCTTGGCAGCAGAAACAGCACCCAAGGTGTTTTTAGCTGTAGTGGGGACAAAATTCTGGAAGCGGGGGCAAGGGATTCAAAACCCCAGCAACAGCTGAAAGCTAAAACTAAAAATCCTGGTCCCGCCCGTTCATGCTGCTTCTATTGTTGTTTCTTCTGCACTGCAATGACTATAAAATGGACTCCCTTGGCCAAGGTTTTGGTCAACTCTCCCAATGTCTCAGATTTGGTACACATCGGAGGCTGTTTGATGACACTAAAGGCACTAATGCAACTTCATGATAGATGCCACACATCTAACCGAGCGAGAGTATAGCTTGTTCCTGAGTGAGTGCCGAAGGAGCTCACCGTATGGCCCGCACCAGGCTGTGAAACGCGTTGTCTACATTCAATCGGATTTTTGCAGAGGCCTCCAGGTAGGTTACCTTCAGCTGCCTTGCAAGACTCTCAGCCTCCTCTTTCGTGACCTATCATCCGAGCACAGGACAGAGGGTTATCCACTAATCCACTCCTCGCCTCGCTCCCCTGACCCCAATTTCACCTCGACCCCTTCTCTCCCACCACCCGCTCCACCTCACTCCCCTCCACCCGCCCCCCCATCTTCGCCTCAACCACACCCCCCCTCCGCCCCCACCCACCTGTCGCTGATGCTCAAGGTCAGCTTTGTTCCCGATGAGAATCATGGGAAATTCATCCCGATCCTTGACGCGGAGAATCTGACGGTGAAACTTACTGATTTCATCAAAACTGGGGGGAGAAAAGAGGAAGAGTTTTAGTTTTGAATCTCATTCTGGAAAAGTATGAGCACCACTGAAGGGTGGGCAGTGACCACTGACTGGGCACCGACCAACTGGGCACCAATCAGGCACTGATGGGTGAGATCGCTCAACAAGCCCAACCCTCTCCCTGTCTAACATCACACACAGGCATGAGGCTGGGGTATTCCCTAGACCCCAGGGAGAGGGGAACAAGGGCTGTCAACTCTTCAGAACAAAGTCTACAGTCTAGAGGACTTTGGAGATTCACTTCCTGGACAGCTCCTAATCAGCAAAACCCTTGGGAGAAACATCAGCTGATCATTAAGGGAAAAAAAAAACAACTTTGTATTTCCCCCTCTCCTTTGTTACCAGCCCTAATATTGATTGATTATTGAGAGTGTGGTGCTGCAAGCGCACAGCAGGTCAGGCAGCATTCAAGGAGCAGGAGAGTTGACTTTTCAGGCATAAGCCCTTCATCAGGAAAAGGGCTTATGCCCGAAACGTAGACTCTCCTGCTCCTCAGATGCTGCCTGACCTGCTGTGCTTTTCCAGCACCACACTCTCAACTCAGATTCCCCAGCATCTGCAGTCCTCACTTTCCCTCCTGATGGATTTATTGTCGCATGTATAGAAGTACAGGAACAGCTTTGTTTATGAGCAGTACAGGGAGACCATAGTAAGCAAGTTTTGAGAAGATTTGTAGAGATTCCTTGAGAGAACCCAAGGAAACTCAAACATATAAACTGAAAGCAGGCTACACCACCAGTGCTTTATCTGGAGGCTCACTGAAGATGTTACCGAGTATGGTGACGAAATGTCTGAAATAGAACCTTCCAGCTCAGCGAGCAAACCTACATCCAGATCATAGTAAGCAAGGATGCACAGATAGATCAGAGAAACTTAGATATTGTACAGGGTGTTACACTGCACGGAGTGCTACACTAGGCAAGAGCGATGTAAGCAAGGCCAGCATTATTTAAGGCTCGAGAGTCCATTAATCAGTCTAATGGAAGCTGAGAGAAAGCTGTTCCTTACCCCGCTGGTGCGGTTTCTGTACCTTCTGACTGACTGACCATTGAGAGTTAGCAAAAGGCCTCTTGACTGAATCAAGAACTATTCCATTGGATGTATCTTGACAATGAGTAGGAGATGGCAAGCGAATGGATGGCCAGTAGCAAGGGGATGGGGCAGGGCAATTGGAGGCTTGCAGTCATGTGATGACACCTCCAGGAATGCTGTTGGCCAGATTTGGAAACCTATATCGGAAGTTCCAACTGGTTTTATGACATCGAAAGCACAGGCTGTGGCCATTTTGTCAGTGAGCAGTCAACCCAACACCTAGTATTTTTGTTCAGCCAATTCAGTTCCTCATCCTTGGGTTCTCGTCTAACACCATTTCGGAGCTATTTTTGAAGTCAAACTCCTGCACCTTTTCACACAGTGTATCAGGCCCAGACATCTCCAGCAAAAATACAGGAAGCTCCAAAACCATCTCCCTCTGCCCAATAAAACCAGCAGGAGGCTGGGCAAATGGACAAATGTTATGGGTACAGTCCAGTAAGCAACATAATGACCAGCCAGGACTTTGTCAAATCCTCCTTGTAGTGCTGTTACAAAGAGGGCTTGAGTTATAAGGAGCGGTTGGGACCCTTTTTTCCCCCTGGAGCATAGGTGGCTGAGGGGTGACCTTATTGAGGTTTATAGGGGATCATCCCTATAATCATGAGGGGGTGGATAAGGTGAATATCAAAGGTCTTTTCCCCAAAAGGTGGGGGAGTCCAAAACTAGAGGGCACAGGTTTAAGGTGAGAGGGGAAAGATTTAAAAAGGGACCCGAGGGGTAACGTTTTCACACAGAAAATGGCTTGTATGTGGAATGGACTGCCAGAGGAAGTGGCTGATGCAGATACAGTTCCAACATTTGAGATATTTGGACAGGTACATGGATAGGAAAGGTTTAGAGGGATATGGGCCAAACACAGGCAAGTAGGACTGGTTCAGTTTGGGCAAACCTGGTCAGCATGGACAAGTTGGACCGAAGGGTCTGTTTCTGTGCTATAGGGCGCTATGAATACCTTACCTTCCCCGATCATTGATGGCAAAGACAAGGAGAAAGCCTTCACCCGAACGCATATACTGTTCCCTCATTGCTCCAAATTCTTCTTGGCCAGCCGTGTCCAAAACTTAAAGATAAAAAGAGAGCGAGCAGGAAGGAGAGGGAGGGAGGGAGGGAGAGAGGGGGATGAGGACAGACATTAGTAATTAATGAGGTGAGCATAGAGAGATACTTTCTCATTAGAAAACTATTTAATACATGTAAGTCTGCAGGGTCCTTTTCACAAGTTTGCACAGCGTGTGCCAGCACAGGCAAGTTTCAGTCAGAGTTCCTATGGTAACCAACTAAGGAAGTTACCCCATACTGACAGAATTAAAATTCTTTCATGGTTAAGCTATGCACTGTGTGAGGAGGCACTAGGACCACACCAGAATCTCCCCGATGACTAACAGCCTGTTGCTCCGTGGGGCCTATTGTCAAGTTTGAGCCTGACCCTCCGTTCGGTCCTAACCCTGGCTCTTCCCCACCCTGCTGCCGCCTTTAATCCTTTCCCCCACACTCTCTCGGCCTCCCAAACGTCAGCTGGAGGGGGGGGTGTAGGGGCCAGAGAGAGGGGGGGGGGGGGGGCGGAAAAGAAAGGGGGGGGAAGAGAGAGAGAGAGAGAGAGAGAGAGAGAGAGAGAGAGAGAGAGAGAGAGAGAGAGAGAGAGAGAGAGAGAGAGAGAGAGAGAGAGAGAGAGAGAGAGAGAATGAATGAGTGTAAGTGGGATGGAAAAGGGTCAAGAGACAGAAAAAAAGAGAGAATTAGATTTCTGTTTTAAAAGGAGGGAAGGTCGAGTTCCCTGTCATTCTTTTTTTTTCCAGCTGAGGATAGTTAACTGTTGGAGGAATACAGACCCTGCGGGCCCAGGGGCACTCTGGTGTCCCCTGTGAGTGGTCATCCATCTCAAACAAGCCTAGACAGGAACATGCTCATGGATTAGCAGGAAAGACTGGCTGCGAGCAAAAGATCTCCTTCAGAATCCACCTCGGATTCAGGCTTTTGGAGAATTATGTATCTTTAAAAGGAAAGAAATCTAGTTTATGGTCGAAATACGCCCCTGACATTTATACCAGGACCACAAGACCACTTTCCTTCCATTGGCAAAGATGAAATTGATTAACTAAGTGCGCTGTGAAGTTTCAGAATGTGTTCAAATCCCTCCAAGGCCACAGCCCTCCCTAACGCTAACCTTAGCATTCCTCCAATTTTGCCCCCTTTCCCATCATGCACTTCCTTTGTCCCATCAGATGTAGAGACCCCAAAATCCGGAATTTCCTCCTAAACCCTCTCCATGCCTCACTGTCCACACCACCCTCCCATGTGTGTAGCCTGCCCGTTTGATCAAGCTTAAAACAGGCCATTCCCCCTCAGTTGGCCCAACGTAGGGTGACACCAACAGCACAGGTTCAATTCCTTCCAGACCAGGAGACCCGGGTTTAGATCCCAATTGCTCCAGAGGCGTGTCATACCAACTCTGAACAGAGTAGAAAAATATTTATCACAAGCGATAACCTTCTGGCGCCAAACTCTATTTTGTGACACTCCCCCGAAAGGCCTGGGGGATGTTTTGCAATCAATGCCAACTTTTATTGGCATGGGTCTAGCAAGCCCCCAACATCAAATGATACTTGAGCAGTTTGAGACGGGCAGTCAGCTGGAGAGGGCTACCTTCTCCGCGCAGACTGAGAAAGGGATGCTGCTTCACAATACGGGTGACTTACTGTCCAGTCTCGCTGCCCGGTCATCAATGACACATTGCTTGGTGTAGGAATCCTCAATGGTTGGGTCATAATCGGATACAAAATAAGACTGAAATCAAAGAGAGCAAGAGATCCATAGTTAAGCAATAAATGAATAAAGCCGTATTAACAAAAGATAAATAAAGCTTGTAACAAGAGAGAAAAATCTCAAAGATACTAAATTCTATCCACACCCTTTGGGACTTCCTGGAAGAAGGGTTACAATCGAAACGACGACTTCTCCCCCTCCTGATGCTGCCTGGCTTGCTGTGTTCTTCCAGCCTCCTGCTGGTCTACCTTGGATTCCAGCAACTGCAGTTTTTTTCTCTCATAGAAATTTACAAAGTAAATTCAAGAGTAAGCCATTCGGCCCTTCTCATCTGCACCACCATTGCACGATCAGCAATGATCATATTGAATCTCAGTATCCCATTCCTGCCTTTCACCCCATAGCCCTTGATCACTTTAGCTGTAAGGGCCATGCCCCGCTCCCTCATGAATATATCTAATGAACTGTCCCCAACGGCTTCCTATGGGAGAGAAATCCACGGGTTCACAACTCTGAGTGAGTAAATTCTTCCTCATCTCACTCCTGAAATGGCTTACCCCTTATTCTTAGACTGTAACCCCTTGTTCTGGACTTCCCCAACATCGGGAACACTCTTCCCACATCTAGCCTGTCCAGTCTTATCAGGACTTTGCATGTTCCCCTGAGAAACCCCCTCCCTCATTCTTCAAAAACAGACAACGAGTAGAATTCCACAAAAGTGATAGCGACTTTCAAAGGTCAGTGCTGCGTTAAAAATGAAATACGAGAGATTGAAGACACAGAGGTACTCAAAATTGCAAGAGGAAAAGAATCTGGAAGAAAATGGCCAGGTGTTCAGCCATTTGATCAGAGTGGGAAAACGACAGAGATCTCTTCACGGGGGCAAAGTGGAGGGACAGCCAAACAGGGGCAGGGTGTCGCTGTGATCTAGTCAAGGCAGATGATGGACGTGGTGGTTGCAGACACATGACCGTTAGTGTTGTGGGGGGGGGGGGGGGGGTGCCAACTGGGCAAGACAAATATGTGCAGGTCAGGTGGATTGGCTAAATTGCCCCTGGTATTCAGAGATGTTTGGTTGGGTGCATTAGTCAGGGGTAAATGTCAAGTAATAGGGTTGGGGAATGGGTCTGGGTGGGATATTCTTTGAAAGTTTGGTGCGGGCAGGTTGATGGCCTGCTTCTGCACTGTAGAAATTCTATGATGAAAACAAAGTTCTCTTTCTATGATAAAAACAATGAGATATCATCTGAAAGCAACAGATGAGGAATTAAACCCATTTCTTTCTTATTGCACCTTTAAGGGAATCAATCAATCACTTACCCTGGAACACTCAGCTCAACACTGACACACCAATATTGTGCCACGCTAACAGGCATTCCAAATGTTAAAAGAGATTAATTCTTGCTCCAATGATTCTGCTGTCCCAGACAAGATCTCATTAATGCTGATCTCTCTTAAACACAATTATTTTTTGAGATAGTTTCAATCAACTTGTTCTGATGTATTTTGACAAACATCTGAAGCAGGTGGGACTTGAACCAGAGGCAGGGACATTACCACAAGAGCCCTCCACAATCATTTTTATAATCTATTCTTTCATAGGATTTGAGGATTGCTGGTTGGGCCAGCATTTATTCCCCCTCTCTGACAGCCCAGAGGGGAGTTAAGAGGCAACCATGTCACTCTGGGTCTGGAGTCACATGTGGGCCAGACCAGATAAAAGACGGCAGATTTCCTTTCCTAATGAACATTTCACCATCTGCCATAGTGAGATTCAAACCTTTTTAATTCACTCAGGACATGGATTTCACAGGCTGGACCAGAATGTATTGCCCATCCCTAGCTGCCCTTGAGAAAGTAGGGGTGAGCTGCCATCTTGAACCACTGCAGTCCATGTGCTGTGGGTTGATCCACAATGCCCTTAGGGAGGGAATTCCAGGATTTTGACCCAGTGACAGTGAAGGAACGGCGATATATTTCCAAGTCAGGGTGGGGAGTGGCTCAGAGAGTAACTTGCTGGGGGTGGTGTTCCAGTGTATCTGCTGCTCTTGTCCTTCCAGATGGAAGCACACATTGGTTTGGAAGGTGCTGTCTGAGGAGTCTTGGACAATTGATGTCCCCAGAATACTGTAGGTTATTATTCAGTGACATCACCACTACAGCACCACCTCCCCTGAACAGCCCAGGGAGGTCAGTTAAGAGCCAGTCACATTGCAGCTGCTGGGGTGGGATTCGAACCAGTGGCCACCAGAACGTTTGCCTGGCCCTTTGGATTACGAGCCCATTGACGCTGCCATTGCAGTAAAATACACAAGAGGCTGCAGGATAACAAGGGCCTTATAATTTTACCATAGCTTCAGAGCTCAGGTTGTCCCAGAGAGCTTTACAACCTCCAATGAACTATGCGTGAACATAAGAACGTAAGAGATAGGAGGAGAAGGCCATTTGGTCCATCGAGCCTCCTCCTCCATTCAATAAGATCATGGCTGATTGGTATCGTGGACTCAGCTCCACTTGCCTGCCTGGTCACCATAACCCTCAATTCCTTTGCTGTTCAAAAAGAAAATCGATCTTTTCCGTAACAACAGTCAACAAGTTGGTCTCAACTGCTTCACTGGGCAGGGAATTCCACAGATTCCCAACCCTCGGTGAAGAATTTCCTCCACAACTCAGTCTGCTACCCCCTCATTTTCAGGCTATCCCCCCTAGTCCTAGTTTCACCCGACAGTGGAAACAATCTATTCCCTTCAGAATTTTATACACTCGAAGGTTCTTCTAAATTCTAAAGAGTATAGCCCCAATCTACTCAGTCTCTCCTCATTAGGCAACCCTGTCAACTGTGGGGCAGGGGAGTATACAGTGCACAGTGAGATCCCACAAACAACACCATGAGAAGGGCTGGTTATCTATTTATTCAATAAAAGATGAAGGAACTTTTGCCCGTTTCTCACCACAGATGCTATCAGACCTTCCAAGTTTTTCCAGCATCTTCACTTATATTTGAGATTTACACAATATTTAATGTTGTGTTTTCAAAAAGTGCCTTGTGTGGATAGATAAAATGCACCAGGGAGGAGAACAGGGTTTGGTGCCCTGTGCTGTTTACCCAAAATGCAGCACCTCTGACAGTGCAGCACTCCATCAGGACCGCACCAGAAAACCAGGCCGAGAATGTGTGCCGCAGCATGGAGCTCAAACTCCTGACCTTTGGGACTCCGAGGGGGCAGGGTTGACCCCTGAATCTGCAGCTGATGTGCAGTTTGTAAGTGACACATCTCTCACTAGCCCACGCAGAAACCCGTGTACAAATGAGACCAACTGAGAGCAAGGCTTTCGTAAGTGTTTAATGACAGCTAAATGAGCAGGCATTCCTGACACAGCCTTGCTGTTAACTAAGTGACTATTAATAATACTGTGAGAACCTAAATATCACTTTCACATTTTCCAATCACAGCCCTTTTTTGCTGACTCATTTCCTGGTGGTGGCTCAATGCCAGGGTGGGGGAAGTGGGAGGCTATTTCCCTTCATGGGCAGTAAGCTGATGCCCAGTGTCGTCCCCAAACAACTTATCCTCCCACATTTCAGCATGGATCAGGACTATCGTCACCGCCCATCCCAGCAACAATTAACAATAAGATCCTAACACTTAGGAACCTGCTCCAAGAAAAGGGAAAGCTGTTTCCATTATCCAAATGGCATGGAGCGAGAGGCAGAGCTTTTCAACAGGAGCTAGGCCCCTCATCATATCATGACAATGCCAGCTATAAAGCATCCATCTATTCTAAGCCCGTTTTCCAGCATTTGGCCCATAGCCTTGTATGCTACAGTTATTTCATGATTTGGAGGTGCCAGTGTTGGACTGGGATGTACAAAGTTAAAAATCACAACACCAGGTTATAGTCAAACAGGTATATTTGGAAGCACTAACTTTCAGAGCGCTGCTCCTTCATCAGATGGTTGTGGAGCAGGATCACAAGACACAGAACTTAGAGCAAAAGATCAGTGTCATGCAACTGAAACAATAACCTTTTGTGTCTTATGATCCTGCTCCACATCTACATGACGAAGGAGCAAAGCTCCGAAAGCTAGTGCTTCCAAATAAACCTGTTGGACTATAACCTGGTGTTGAAATAATTGTTAAAAATCACACAAGTGTTTATCAAAAAATGGTTCTTAGGATGTCTTGAGGGTTCCCACTTCTATCAGTTTTTCACCTCTGGGTGAATTAATTTCTCCACAAATCCTACTGATTACCCAGAGACTGTACCCACTGGTTACTGACTCCTCTGCAAAGTGGAACATTTCTCCCTGTCTATGCAGAAGTGTGCACGCCCCAGACTCTAAGGGACAATAGTCTATCTAGTTTCACTTCATCGCAGAGTCACTCCGGACCAGGCTAAAAACTGGTGCTGCCACTAAGGCAATCTTTTTCATAGAATCCTTACAGTTTGGAAACAGGCCATTTGGCCCAACACCGACTCTCTGCAGAGTAACCCACCAATTCCCATTCCCCCTACCCTATATATACACCCCATTCCTGATGAAGGGCTTATGCTTGAAACATCAACTCTCCTGCTCCTCGGATGCTGCCTGATCTGCTGTGCTTTTCCAGCGCCACATTCTCGACTCTGATCTCCAGCATCTGCAGTCCTCACGTTCTCCTATATTTACCCCTGACTAATGCACCTAACCTACACATCCCTGAATACGATGGGCAATTTAGCGCCGCCAATCCACGTAATATGCATGTCTTTGGACCGTGGGAGGAAACTGGAGCACCCGGAGGAAACCCACACAGACACGGGGAGAATGTGCAAACTGCACACAGCCAGTCGCCAGAGGCTGGAATCGAACCTGGGTACCTGGCGCGGTGAGGCAGCAGTGCTAACCACTGAGCCACCAGTGAACTCAGGAACCCTTCAGAGGGCATGGCGTTATTTTCTTAGTTGGATGCACTGCAGACCGGACCAAGTAAGGATGATAGATTTCCTTCCTTACCTCTGGGTCTTGAGCCAGGTAGGTTTTTAACAAAGGTTCATGGTTACCATTACTGAGATAAGTTTTAGGATTTGGAGCTGAGCTCACCCTGGTGGATAGGCTTTAGGGAGGCAGGAAAGGAGTTATTCTCTGCAGGATTCCCAGCCGCTGGCCTACTCTTGCAGCCCCAGTGGGTCCAGTCTAGTTTCTGGTCAATGGTAACCTCCCTGTTGTTGATAATAGGGGATTCAGTGATGGTAATGTGTAAGAGGCGCATGGTACATTAATTTTTTTTGTTTAAGAGCTTGAACTTAAAACCAGTGGCACGTAGGTATCGATCTATCTTTGTGAAGAAATTTAATAAATAACTGGATGAATTGTCTTGGAACCATGATTTTAAACCAGTACATGGCCCCTGGAGTGTTAATGCAAGTTTGTTTACATTGTGGGGATTGACAACAGGACAGGGAAAACATTGACAGACAGAGCTTGCTTTCAGGTTTAGAATAATCAAGGATTGATTCTTAACTTTGAAAGAAGAGTAGTTGGAAAGAAATGTGACTGAAGACAGATATTGGTATAATCTCTCTTAAGAAGTAAATCACTCCGAGCAATGGAGGGAATAGTTTACCTCAGGGAGTGGTTTAGTTTGTGAACCTTTCATATCAGAGGTTTTTGAATAACCGATGCAGATTTCTAACTAAAGCCGAGTGTGTGTAAGAATTTAGTTGTGTTAGGATTCAAGAGACAGGTGAGCTGTCAGGGCAGGAACACAGGAGGGAACAGTTAAGTTAAACCTACAAAGTTTAATTGGGAAGGGAAATTTCTCTGGGTGTTGACTAACTGAGAGAGTGACGGCTTTAGAGTGTAGATGTGTATTTTCTGATCTTTCAAAATGTGCTATATTTAAATAACTTGATGAGCTTTATTTTATTTTTATTTCTTTTGTGCAACCAACTTCTGCTTCATGTTAAAACCCAAATCTGCAGCATGGCTTGCTTATCTGTCAGTGAGAAACAGCCAGGTTAGATTGAAAAAAAAATTATCCATCCCCTGGCATGGCTCAGTGGTTAGCACTGCTGCCTCACTGCACCAGGAACCAGAGCTCAACTCCAGCCTCAGGGGTGGAGCTTGCACATTCTGTGTCTACATGGGTTTCCTCTCTCATTCCAAAGATGTGCAGGTTTGGTGGACTGGCCATGGGAATTGCAGGGTTATAGCGAAAGGGTAGAGGATTGGGTCTAGATGGGAAACTCTTTCGTAGGGTTAGTGTGGGGCCAAATGGCCTGCTTCCACACTGTGGGGATTCGAATTCTGGTTCGAAGCCAGATTTCATTCTGGGATCTGGCTTGTCCAGTATTAACATTACCTGGGATCAGAACAGTAAGGCCATGGATCATCAAGGGGTGATGGTTAGATTCTGTCTTGTTGGAGATGATTTGGCTCTGCCTGGGACAAATGTGATCTACTACTTATTACTCAAGGCCTGGATATTGTCCAAATCTTTCTGCATTTGAACATTGACTGCTTCAGTATCTGAGGAGTCATGATTGGAGCTGAACTTTGCATAGTGAACATCCCGACTTCTGACCTTGTGACAGAGGGAAGGTCATTGATGAAGCAGCTGATGATGGTTGGGCCTAGGACACTCCCCTGAGGAAATCCTGCAGAGGTGTCCTGGAGATGAGGTGTCTGACCTCCATCAACCTCAACTTTTTTCCGATGTGCCAGGTATGTCTCCAATCAGCAGACTATTTTCCTCTCAATACCCACTGCCTCCAGTTTTGCTAGGGCTCCTTGAAGCCACAATTGGTCAATACAGCCTTGATGTCAAGGGTGGTCACTCTCACCCCACCTACGGAATTCTGTTTTGTCCATGCCCGAACCAAAGCTGTAATGACGTCAGGAGCTGAAGGACCTTGGCAGAACCTAAACTGACCATCAGTGACTTCACTTGCTTGATTTTCTGTGAACCTCTGGACATCAAGAGATTACATACAGCACTATACAAATGCAAGCCATAGAATTATAGAGATGCATAGCATGGAAACAGACCCTTCAGTCCAACCCGTCCATGCCAACCAGATATCCCAACCCAATCTAGTCCCACCTGCTAACACCTGGCCCATATCCCTCCAAACCCTTCCTATTCATGTACCCATTCAGATGCCTTTTAAAATGTTACATTGTACCAGCCTCCACCACTTCCCCTGGAGGTTCATTCCGTACACACACCACCCGCTGTGTGAAAAAGTTACCCCTTAGGTCTCTTTTTATATCTCTCCCTTCTCACAAGTGTCTATCAAATAATTTACTGCATATAAACGATTCAAATCATTGGAGACAAACAACTTGTATTTATATAGCACATGACAATAAAGGGTTTTCATAACAGGACATTAATCTAACAGTATTTGACATTAGGCTGAAGCAGGAAAGATAAGTGAGTGTTTGGTCAAAAAAATAGGTTGCAAACAGCATCTTAGAATCATAGAATCCCCACAGTGTGGAAGCAGGCCATTTGGTCTAATGAGTCCACACTGCCCCACCAAAGAGCATCTCACCCAGACTCACCCTACCTATGCTATTCTTGTAACCCGCATTTCCCATTGCCAATCCACCTAGCCTACACAGCTTTGCACCATGGGAGGAAATCCACGCAGACACGGGGAGAATGTGCAAACTCCACACAGAGTCGCCCGAGGGTGGAATCGAACCCAGGTCCCTGCTGCTGTGAGGCAGCAGCGCCCCCTTTCTTCAAAAAGGGAAAGCTGGTGAGAATTCCAAAATCAGAATTCTGAAGTTTCAGCTTCTGGGCAGTGAATAGTTTGGAGTGGAATTGTCACAGTGGAAACAGGAAGAGACTGGGAGATGCACAGGAGGGGTGAATCGGAGGTCTAGCAATCTCAGGGACTGTAGGGGCTGGAGATTGTTCAGTTTTTCTTTCTTGGTCCTGTGGAACTTCAGCCATAAACCTTGAAACATGAAAAATAGGAACAGGAAAAGGGCCATTCAGCCCATCAAGCCTGCGCCACCATTCAATGGCTGATCATCCAATTCAGCACCTTGTCCATTTTCTCCCCATACTCTTTGATATGTTTAAAATCTAAAAAATTCTATTGAACTCCTTCCTGAAAACTTTCAATGTATTGACCTCAAGAATGCTCAAAAATTTTAAGGGTTACTGGTAAATCAGCTGGTATCATGGGGAGGGCTGAGAGGTTTAGAAAATCATGAGGAACATGGATAGGGTTAACAAACAAAGTCTCTTCCCTGGGGTGGGGGAGTCCAGAACTAGAGGGCATCGGTTCAGGGTGAGAGGGGTAGAGATATAAAAGAGACTTAAGGGGCAACATTTTCACATAAAGGTTGGTGCGTGTATGGAATGAGCTGCCAGAGGAAGTGGTGGAGGCTGGTACAATTACAACATTTAAAAAGCACCTGGATGGGGATATGATTAGGAAGGGTTTTGAGGGATACGCTCCAAGTGCTGGCAATTGGGACTAGATTAGTTTTAGGATATCTGGCTGGCATGGACGAATTGGACTGAAGGGTCTGTTTCCATGCTGTACATCTTGGTGTGTGGATGGCTGGAGTTTGGGACGTTTCTCCCCCCCCCAAAGAAAAAAAACCAAACCTGGGTTTCTTTCTCAGTTTTCCTGAGTCCATGAAAAGAGGGTACAATTTATTTCACAGAAATTCGATAAAATGTGCATTTGCTACAAGTCAGAGTTTCTGTTTCCTGTTAAGATTCATTGGTTGCTCCTGATCTGAGGTTTATAGTTGGCTTTAGTACACACTGACACACGCTGTTTCACAACAGGACAGGGTGGGGAGTTTACAGAAAAGCACCTTTTCCTGCCTGCGTCGTATAGCAAGCCCCAACAGGTTAGACTCCAAAGTCCTTGCAAACAGGCCCAGTCTGTGCCTACAGGGCCTTTATTAGACAAAGCACAGTAAAGAACAGAGAGAGCTAAAATACGCGCAGCCAGCTCAGTAACACGCCAACCCTACCAAACATTAGCAGCCATGTTTCAACGGGCAGCACGCTCAACATTTTTAAGAATACATTCACAGGATGAAAACATCGCTGACTAGGTCAGCATTTCCTGCCCATTCCTAATGGCCCCGAGGAGAAAGTGAGCCCTGCAGATGCTGGAGAGTCAGAGTCGAGATTAGAGTGTTGTTGGAAAAGCACAGCAGGTCAGGCAGCATCTGAGGAGCAGGAAAAATCAATGTTTCGAACATAAGCCCTTTATCAGGAATGTTTTCCCAATGCCACACTTTAAACTGCCCTCTAGGCAATTAGTGTCAAAGAGTCAACCACTTTATGGTGGGTCTGGAGTCACATGTAGTCCAGACCAGGTGAGGGTGACAGTTTCTTTCACAAAGGTCCTTTAGTGAATCAGATGGGATTTTCCAACACTCAGCAATGGATTCACAGTCAGCTAGAGACTCTTAATTCCACATTTTTATTAAATTCAAACTCCATCTCCCATAGTAGGATTCAAACCCAAGCCCTCATTAGCTGAGTCTCTGGATTAATAGCCTATTGGTGTGATCACTGGACTATGACCTCCCTGAGGTGGATTCTGGGTTCATCATAACAACAAAAGAAACAGGAGCAGGAATAGGCCATTTGGCCCGTCGAGCCTGCTCCAGCATTCAATAAGATCATGGCTGATCATTTCAGGGACTCAGCTCCACTTACCCACCTGCTCACAACCCTTAATTCCTTTATTATTACTCTCCCTGTCTTAAAAACATTCAACAAGTTGGTCTCAACTGCTTCACTGGGCAGGGAATTCCACAGATTCACAACCCCTTGGATGAAGTCCCACTCCATCACCCAGGCTGACAACACGGCCCTGTACCGAGAGAGAGTGTGATTCTGTCAAACGCAGAGTTAAACACAGGTCCTGTCCACCCCCTCAGACAAACAACCCCGCATCATGTTTCAAAACAGGTAAGGGACAAAAACTGCAGATGCTGGAATCCAAAAGTAGACAGGCAGGAAGCTGGGAGAACACGGCAAACCAGGCAGCATCAGGAAGTGGAGAAGTCAATGTTTCGGGTGTAACCTTTCTTCAAGTCCCAGAAGAAGGGTTATATCTGAAACGGTGACCTCTCCACCTCCTGATGCTGCCTGGCTTGCTGTGTTGTCCCAGCCTCCCGCTGGTCTACCTTGGATTCAAAACAGAGCACCCAGCACCCCCAAGCCAATCCTTGTGCCTCAAGACACCATCACGCCTCTCAATTGCTCGCCTCACTTTCTGTGGGATCTTGCTGTGTACAAATTGCCCTTTCCTTTCATTGAGCCAGTGACCTCACTGCAAAAAAGTACATCATTGGCTGCAAAGCATTATGGGAAGCCCAGAGGATGGAAGAGACGCTGTAGAAATGACAGTACAGTCTTCCATGCAGAAAGTGGATGGGAGCTTCCCAGGAAACAATTCTGACAGGGTGGGGCCTGTCGGTAACTGGAAATAAGATGGGAATGGGAAGGAATTAAAGTCAGTTCCTATTCGCTGTTCAATCACAACATCACAAAGTGACAAAATGACATGAGAAATGAATCAACATTACCCTGTAACTACCAGCAGCTTCTCTGGAATTACCCTGACAAAGAAACTAGAAGCAGGAGGCCATTCAGCCCTTTGAGCCTGCTCCACCATTCAGTATGATCACAGCTGATGCACTATTTTCAATGCCACATTCAATGTCTTTAAAATCTAAACGTTTACAAATCTCAGCTTTGAATATAGTCAGTGACCTGGCCTCCACAGTCCTTTGGGGGTGTGGGGGTTAGAGAAATTCCACACTTTCACTACCCTCTGAGTGAAGAAATGTTCCTCCATCTCAGTCCTAATGGTCTGCCCCATTTCCTGAGACTGTGTCCCCTGGTTCCAGACTCCCCCACCCAGGGGAAATATCCTTCTAGCATCTAGCCACTCCAGCCCTTTCGAATTTTATACATTTCAATCAGTTTCCCGCGCTCCCAATCCTTCTGGACCTCCCACACTTGGTGCTAGGGTGTGTGTGGGGGGGGGGGGGGGGGGGGGGGGGGCAGGGAATTCTGCATAATAAGTGCTCCCAACCCCACATCACAGTCCCAACGTGCATTGAGATCCCAATACTGGTCCTCAAAGTTCGTCAATACCCCACCCACCCCCCCCTTTCTCCATTGGTCATTCAACATGTCCGTCAATACAGCACTTGGCCTGAAGACCAATTGGAAACTCGTACCACCCGCTTGGTGATGTCAGTCAAACAGCCTGTTTATTCAAGATTCTTTTCTCTCGATAAAATAAAGCCCAACCTCAGCTTAAAACATCGACAGGTTCAAAGGGGGACCTCATGCCTGAGGTGTCTAACCTGAGATATCACCTCTTGTACACTAATGACGCCTTTCGTTATAAAAGGGACAAAGACTTCAGATGCATCTGGATTTTGCATTTTAAATCAGCAGTCTACCTCCTACCTGACGAAAGGATTCAACAAGGGCAGAAAGTTTTAAAGTTGTTAACTTTTTGTTTATAAATACTGTGTCTTATACCTCCCTATCATACCATGTCTGAGGAAGGAGCTGAGCAGTGAAAGCTTGTGATTTCAAATAAACTTGAACTATAAACTGATGTTGAGTCATTTTTGACCCTATTCTATCTCCAATATAGAAATGATCCCCAATTTACAGACACTTGTATTCCTGAATGTGATCCCATACAGGTGTAATGTTAAAGACCCATGCTGGATGGCATGCTGACTCTGAGAATTACAATATATAAATAAGTAATAAATATGAATATTTGAACCCTCAAAACATTAAAACAGGCTTCGATTGAGTAGTCAGAGTAGACAGTCAGAGACTTTTTCCCTGGGTACAACAGAGTGTTACAAGGGGACATAAATTTAAGGTGAAGGGTGGAAGGTGTAGGGGGGGGGGGGGGGGGGGGATGTCTGGGGTAGGTTCTTTACCCAGTGAGGGCATGGAATGCATTGCCTATGGGAGTGGCAGAGTCAGAATCATTGGTGACCTTTAAGCGGCAATTGGATAGGTACATGGATAGGTGCTTAAGCTAGGACAAATGTTCGGCACAACATTGTGGGCCGAAGGGCCTGTTCTGTGCTGTATTGTTCTATGTTCTATGTTCTCTCAGCACCAAGGACCCAGATTCGATTCCAGCCTCGGGCTACTGTCTGTGTGGAGGTTGCACATTCTCCCCGTGTCTGCGTGGGCTTCCTTCCACAGTCCAAAGGATGTGCAGGTTAGGTGAATTGGCCATGCTAAATTGTCCGTAGTGTTCAGGGATGTGTAGATGATAGAATAGGGGAATGAGATACTCTTCAGAGGGTTGGTGTGGACTTGTTGTGCCGAAGGGCCTGTTTGCACACGGTCAGGGTTCTAACACTTCTAAAACAAACAATACTTACAAACAGCGTCTTGATTAGATTAGATTATTTATTGGATTCCCTACAGTGTGTAAACAGGCCCTTCAGCCCAACCAGTCCACACTGACCCTCTGAAGAGTAACCCACCAAGACCCATTTCCTTCTGACTAATGCACCTAACACTACGGGGCAATTTAGCATGGCCAATCCATCTAACCTGCACATCTTTGGACTGTGGGAGGAAACCGGAGCACCCAGAGGAAACCCACACAGACACGGGGAGAATGTGCAAACTCCACACAGACAGTTGCCTGAGGGGGGAATCGAACCTGGGCCCCTGGCGCTGTGAGGCAGCAGTGCTAACCACTGTGCCACCGTGCTGCCAAAAGAACTGCAGAACCTGGAAATCAGAAGCACAAACACAAGTGAACGCTTTTGCCAACAATTTTAGTTTTCAAATCCTTCATGTCATCCTGCATTGGGTATATAGAATAAAAAAAAAACCATTCTTCAGTGTGGAAGCAGGCCATTCAACCCATTGAGTCCAGACTAACCCTCCAAAAAGCATGAGGAGAAAGTGAGGTCTGTAGATGTTGGAGATCTGAGCTGAAAATGCGTTGCTGGAAAAGCGCAGCAGGTCAGGCAGCATCCAGGGAACAGGAGAATCGACGTTTTGGGCATAAGCCCTTCTTCAGGAATTGCCTGACCTGCTGCGCTTTTCCAGCAACACATTTTCACCTCCAAAAAGCATCCCAACCTGACCTACCAACACCCCACATCCCGGTAACCCTGCATTATCCCTTGGCCAGCCCATCCATCTTGTACATCCCTGATCACTTCGTGCAATTTCCCATGGTTAATCCACCCAACCTGCACATCTTTGGATTTTGGGAGCAAACAGGAGCACCCAGTGGAAACCAACACAGACGCGGGGAGAATGTACAAATTCCACACAGACAGTCACTGGAGGGTGGAATTGAACATAGATCCCTGGCGCTGTAAGGCAGCAGTGCTAACCACTGAGCCACTGTGCTGCCCATGTTCTGACTTGTGTACAAATTGGCTTTTGAACGGTTTCCAGAATGGAACGGATTCTCAACCTGGAGACTGCCCGAACTTACAGCTAATTAAAATTAAGAAACAGCTAAGTGAAATGCAATATTATCCTTGATCTTTCTAAAGTTTCCTCATGCGTCTGGAATCTCAAATTCCAGGGAAATCATGGAGACTGGGTAACCTCGTTTCTGATAGTTTTCTAGTGAGCTCTTTGTCCCTTGCTATGGGGTCACATTAAAATTAAGTGCATTAACAATTGACTATTGCATCCATACTCCACAACTACCTTCAAGACAGTAGAATAATAGACCCACAAAGGATTCATGTCAGGACTGACCAAGCCCTTGTACAGGTCATCTCATGAGGAAACATTGAGCAGGTTGGGCCTAAACCCATTGGGGTTTTAGAAGAATGAGGCGCGACGTTATTGAAATGGCAGAAACGGAGGGGTTTTGACAGACCAATGCTGATAGGGAGCATTCCCTCTTCTGGGAGAAATCTAGAATTGAATGACACGGTTTAAAAACAAGCAGTGGGGTCTTCAGTATAAGACAGCTCAGAATAAACTCCTTCTGAAAACCCAGTGTGTTCAGAATTTCTCCCTCAATGATTGGTGCAGGCTGGGTCACTGAATATATTCCAGACAGTGTTAGATCGCTGATTGACAATGCAGGCACTGGTTGTGGAGGACTATTGGAAGGACATTGCGAAACTTGAAAGGGTTCAGAAAGGATTTATAAAAGGGTGTTGCTAGGGTTAGAGGGTTGGAGCCATAGGGAGAGGCTGAATAGGCTGGGGCTGTTTTCCCTGGAGCATTGGAGGCTGAGGGGTGACCTTATACAGGTTTAGAAAATCAGGAGGGGCATGGATAGGACAAATAGACAAGATCTTTTCCCCTGGGTAAGGGAGTCCAGAAATGGAGGATAAGGGTGAGAAGGGAAAGATTTAAACAGGGACCTAAGGAGCAACTTTTTTTACGCAGAGGGCGGCGCACGTGTGGAATGAGCTGCCCGAGGAAGTGATGGAGGCTGGTACAATTGCAACATTTAAAAGGCATCTGTATGGGTACATGAATAGGAAGGGTTTGGAGGGATATGGGCCAAGTGCTGGCAAATGGGACTAGATTAATTTAGGATATCTGGTTGGCAAGGACAAGTTGGACCAAAGGGTCTGCTTCCATGCTGTACATCTCTGACAGACAGAGAAAGTCAGGCAAAATTCAGATCTTATTGTATAGAAGAGCTGGCTCAATGGGCCGAATGGCCTGTTTCTTACACTCAGTGACGCCTCAGATTCTCGGAAAGAGGTTTTGGATGTGTTGCTCAATGGCATCAAGATCTCCATCACCAACTCCAGCTGAAAGGATTTGGCAAGAAGAGCTTCTGAAGGGAGTGAACCTTTCCAAATACAACACGACTTTATTTATCCACCACAAAGGCAACTCAGCAGTGCACGAGTGAAAAAAGACTACACACCCACGTCATATCATCTTTAAAATCAGACACAGCTTGACTTTTGCCAGTAAGGGACTTATGGTCCTGCGTTGCCATCACCTCGACAGATGACCGAAACCATGTTCAGTGTCAACTACGTCACCTGAGGTGACAGGGGACTGGGTGAGGGAGGCTTCAGGGCACTAGTGAGGGCTGACAAATGCAGGACCCACCACCTTTGCACAACGGTCTCACCCAAGGGCAGAACGCCCACAGGATGGCTAATTCAGAGACTGAATCCAAATCCCACCATGACCATCTCACTTTGCAACAAGAAGAAAAATTGAAACTGGACGTAGGTTTGCTCGCTGAGCTGGAAGGTTCTTTCCAGACGTTTTGTCACCCTACTAGGTAACATCTTCTGCGGGCCTCTGGGCGAAGCACTGCTGATAATTCCTGCTTTCTATGTTTGAGTTTCTTTGGGTCAGTGATGTCATTTCCTATGGTGACATCATTTCCTGTGATGTCATTTCTTATTCTTTTTCTCTGTTGGGGGTGGGGGGAGGAGGTGGTAGATGGGGTCTAACTCAATGTGTTAGAACCTCAACCTGAGCTACAAATCTTCTCAAAACTCGCTAAGAAAAATTGGAAATAAAGACCCTGGGTACCAATAAAATTGCTCATTCAGCTTCCAAATATTTTTTGTAATCTTCGTAATAAAGATCAGACTGGTACATTAATGCCTTTTTTAGGGAAATAAATCTGCCGTTCGTGCCTGGTCCATGCCCTCACTTACAAAACAGATAATACTTAGAATCAGGTACACGCCATTCAACCCCTTAAGCCTACACTACATTGTAGATCATAGTTGATCATCCCCTTAATGCAATTTTCCCAAATTGCCCTCAATCCACTTGGGAGGGGAAAACAGTTTATGCTGGGAAATTGGGAAGGAACATGGATGCACGAGTAAAGAGTAGGCAAGGAACAATGGACGAAATGGTATCCTCCTGTGCCATATCATTCTATGATTGAATGGCATTAGAATAGATACATGTACAATGCAAGTGGAACGCAAGAGCCTTCTGATGTAGTCTTACAAGAAACTAACGGGTATTAAACTGTTACAAGGCAGAGAGAGTCCATGGTACCCTCAGGGCCATTGGGTGTCTCACCAGTGATGCCCTCAACCAGAGAGGAAGAAAGGGAAAGGGTGGGAAATGTCTTTGTTGTAGCCATCGGTCATAACACACACACAAACAGCACACCCTTGCAGACTGTCCTTCACTGACATCATACATACAAATGTGATGCAGCAGATGAGAAACTGTTTGGAATCAAACTGGGAGCCATCAAAAGAGTCACAGAGATTTACAATAAGGAAACAGACCCTTCAGTCTAACTCATCCATGCTGACCAGATATCCTAAACTAATCTAGCCCCATTTGCTAGCAGTTCACCCATATCCCTCTAAACCCTTCCTATTCATATGCCTTTCAAATGTTGTAATTGTACCAGCCTCTACCACTTCCTCTGGCAACTCTTTCCACACACACACCACCCTGAGTGAAAAGGTGCTCCTTTTAAATCTTTCCCCTCTCCCCTTAAACCTGTCCTCTAGTTCTGGACTCCCCCACCCCAGGGAAAAGACCTTGACTATTTACCCTATGTCCCTCATGATTTTATAAACCTCTACAAGGTCACCCCTCAGCCTCTGATGCTCCATGGAAAATAGCCCCAGCCTGTTCAGCTTCCCCCTATAACTCAAATCCTCCAACCCTGGCAACGTCCTTGTAAATCATTTCACAACAACATCATTCCTATAGCAGGGAGACCAGAACTGAACACAGTATTCCAAAAGTGGTCGAACCAACATTGTGGCTACACAGGACGTGACCTCCCAACTCCTACAGTCAATGCACTGACCAATAAAGGCAAGTGTAACAAATACCTTCTTCACCATCATGTCTACCTGTCCACCTGAGACCAGTGAGCCTGACGTCGGTGGTGGGCAAGTTGTTGGAGGGAATCCTGAGGGCAAGTATTTACACGTATTTGGAAAGGCAAGGACTGATTAGGGATAGTCAAATGGCTTTGTGCATAGGAAATCATATTTCACAAACTCGATTGAGTTTTTTGAAAAGTAACAAAGAGGATTGATGAGGGCGGAGTGGTGGACGTGACCTATTTGAACTTCAGTAAGGCGTTCGACAAGGTTACCTATGGGAGAATGGTGAGCAAGGTTAGATCTCACAGAATACAGGGAGAACTAGCCATTTGGATACAGAACTGGCTCGCAGGTAGAAGACAGAGGGTGGTGGTGGAGGGTTGTTTTTCAGACTCGAGGCCTGTGACCAGTGGAGTGCCACAAGGATCGGTGCTGGGCCCTCTACATTTCATCATTTACATAAATGATTTGGACGTGAGCATAAGAGGTATAGTTAGTAAGTTTGCAGATGACACCAAAATTGGAGGTGTAGTGGACAGCAAAGAAGGTTACCTCAGATTACAACAGGATCTTGATCAGATGGGCCAATGGGCTGAGAAGTGGCAGATGGAGTTTAATTCAGATAAATGCGAGGTACTGCATTTTGGGAAAGCAAATTTTAGCAGGACTTATACACTTAATGGTAAGGTCCTAGGGAGTGTTGCTGAACAAAGAGACCTTGGAGTGCAGGTTCATAGCTCCTTAAAAGTAGAGTCAAAGGTAGTTGGGATAGTGAAGGCGGCGTTTGGTGTGCTTTCCTTTATTGGTCAGAGTATTGAGTACAGGAGTTGGGAGGTCATGTTGCGGCTGTACAGGACATTATTTAGACCACTTTTGGAATATTGCGTGCAATTCTGGTCTCCTTCCTATGGGAAGGATGTTATGAAACTTGAAAGGGTTTAGAAAAGATTTACGAGGATGTTGCCAGGGTTGGAGGATTTCAGCTATAGGGAGAGGCTGGACAGGCTGGGGCTGTTTTCCCTGTTGCGTCGGAGGCTGAGGGGTGACCTTATAGAAGTTTATAAAATTATGAGGGGCATGGATAGGATAAATAGACAAAGTCTTTTCCCTGGGGGAGGGGGGCGGGGGGGGGGGGGGGGGAAAGAGAGAAAGAGTCCAGAACTAGAGGGCATAGGTTTAGGGTGAAAAGGGAAAAGATATAAAAAGGGACCTAAGGGGCAACTTTGTCCACGCGGTTGGGAGGGGGGGGGGGAAAGAGACCACTCCTCAGCCCATTGGCCCATCTGATCAAGATCCCGTTGTAATCGGAGGTAACCTTCTTTGCTGTCCACTACACCTCCAATCTTACTAACTATACCTCTTATGCTTGAAATGTGTGAATAAAATTTCAGATCACATAAAAACATAGAAAATAGTAGCAGGCCATTCAGCCCTTCTTGCCTGCTCCACGATTTGATGTATTCATCCAACTGTCTATCCACCATACCCTTTGATCCCTTTAGCCCAAAGAGCGAGACCTAACTCCTTCTTGAAGGATGTGTTGTGGCCTCATCCGCTTTCTGTGGCAGAGAATTCCACAGGCTCCCCACTCTCTGGGTGAAGACCTTTCCCTTTATCTCAGCCCTAATCCCTCAGCAAAGGACCGATTGTCAATACAAGCAAGAGCAGAAACAACACTCACACATTGGAATCTCAGCACCAAGTTTCACAAATTTCAAGGGCTTTTGATGTGACATTAAATTGTATAAAAAGATCCTACGGTGCTATTGTGAGGAAATGGGAGCAGAGCTCTCTCTGACCAGCACAACGTCACATTTGGTAAATGACTTAGTTATTGTCACATGGTTTGTGCGAGTTTACTGAATACAAACTGTTCAGTGATTACATCACAGCCAAATACTTTTAATCAGAGCTCAGGTGCTCAATGTCAAGTTGCCATTGTCTTACCAGACCAACAGGGCCTGCTCTCTCCTTGGAGAGACATGACTGGTGATGGTTTAGCCTGAGGTTCACCAAGCCTCAGGTGAGGGGGGGGGGGGAAATGAGGAGAGTCCTTAAATTGTAACATCAGCTGGTGATGAGAATTGAACTGACGCTGTTGGCATCACACTGCTTCACAAATCAGCCAACCAGCCAACTGTACGTTGGTAGTGTCCCTACTTCTGAGCCAAGAGGCCCAGGATCAAGTCGCACCTATGCCAGAGGTATGTAATCACACCGCTGAGCAGGTTGGTCACAAAATTCATTAAAAACAATAAGTTCTTTTGTAAAGCATTTTGGGATGATTTGAAGTCACCAGAGGTGCAGCAGAAATAAGTTTATTTCGTTTGAAGAAAAGGACACTGGGATAAGAATTGGGAAGAGAATGAGGATTTCGGAGAAGTTTCACTGTTAAACATGAGGTTAAAGGAGACGCAATGGATCTTGCCACCCCTTGAATCAGATCTTACACAATGTACAGCTCCATGGTCCCCATTTCTGTTGTGCCCTTGAACAGTCTAAAAATCCTCCAACCTCAGCCTTCAATACCCAGAGCAAAAGGAGAACGTAAAAACCTCTGGTGTAGGGAATCCAAAAGATTTACACCTGTCTGAGTAAATAAATTGCTCATCGTATCCAAACATTACTGGCACCTTTTCCAGAGACTGTGCCCTCATTTTCAGGATTGACTACCATTGTATCTATCCCTTCAATCCCCTTCAGCATCTTGCCTGTTTCACTGGGATCAACTCACTTTTCAGAACTGCAGACGGGACAGTCACAACATCTCATCACAGGGTAACCCCCTCAACCTCATTGCAGGTCACATATTAACATGGACAGAGGGTCGGCTAGGTAATAGAAGGTAGGAGAGTTGGGATTCGAGTGAGGCATGTTCAGGATGGCAGCCTGTAACTAGTGGAGTCCCACAGGGATCAGTGCTGGGGCAACAATTATTTACAAAATACATTCATGACTTGGGTGAGTGAAGTGAATGCACTATTCCCAAGTTTGCAGATGATACAAAAATAGGTGGTTAGCAAAGTGCCGTGGATGGCATCAGAAGTCTACAGAGGGATATAGACGGGTAAGGCGAGTGGGCAAAAACATGACAGATAGAATATAACGTGGGCAAACATGAAGTTATGCACTTTTGACAGGAGGAATAGAGGAGCTGAATATTATTTAAAATAAAGAAAGGCTACAGAAGGAGGATTTGGAACTCTTGTGCATTATTCACAAAAAGTTCACACCCCATTCAGTGGAAAAGCAAATGGAACGATGGTCTTTATTTCAAAGGGAAGAGAGCATAAAAATAGAGAGGCTTTGCTAAAAGTATAAACCATTTGCTAAATCACACCTAGAATATTGGATAAGGGGACCAAAACTGCTCTCAATGAAAGATACACTGACATTTGGAGGTGGCCCAGGGAAAGATTCACTGGGTATGGAAGGAGTGTCTTATGAAGAGAGGTTGAGTACGTTATCTTTGAACTCATTGGAGTTTAGAAGAATGAGAGGAATCCTTATTGAAACATAGAGTATTCTAGGGGATTTGGCAGGATAGATGCAACGGTCGTTTGCCCAAGTGAGAGACACTAGGACCAGAGGCATCATCTCAGATGAAGTTTGGACAAAAAAAAACGAGGAGGAATTTCTTCTGAGGTTCGTAAATTTATGGAATTCTTTTCTGACTATGGCTGTTGAGGCTGGATCATTAATTATATTCAAGGCTGAGATAGATTTTTAAATCAATAAGAGAATCAAGGATTATGGATAAAATGCGCAGGAAAGTGGAGCTGAGGTATATCAGATCAGTCATGATCTCATTCAATGATGGGCTGAATGGTCCATAAGATGTAGGAGCCCATCTAGTGAATCTTTGCTGTTCTGCCTCAACGTAAAGGTCTTCTGCTTCAGCCAGGGAGAACTGAACTGAACTGAACCGAATGTAGTCCCTGGTGTGGTCTCACCAAAACCCAACGGAACCATAGCAAGACTTCTTCACAGTACTGGAAGACCAAGGTGGGGTCATCTTCCTGAAGAAGGGCTTATGCCCGAAACGTCGATTCTCCTGTTTCCTGGATGCTGCCTGACCTGCTGCGCTTTTCCAGCAACACATTTCCAGCTCATCTACCCAACTGAAGGGCTTGAGGCTGACACTGGGCATCAGAAATGGATAACGTCCTTGCACCAAACCCCTTTACTATCGAAGAGCAGAAATACACAAATGAAAGAACAACATGCTGTCCGAAAGGGCATTGGAAATAGATTTATTTGTAACTTTCAAAAGGGAATTGAACAAATACTGTAAAGAGGAAACGGATACAATTTCAAACAGCTTTCCCCAATGGTCCAGCACAGGCACAAGGCCAAATGGCCTCCCCCTGTACTGTGTCTTTCTTCAGGCATTCATTGAGGCACTTGTGGGGAAATGGCCTGTACATATTAAAACTGCAACATTCCATATATTTCACATGCCACAAGCGGGGAATGTTAGATTCACAGAAATCTCTAACTGAAAATGGGAAAGAAAATTCAACAAACAGCACCTGAGAAAAACCTTTGAGAAGGGGAAGGATATAAAAGAGACCCAAGGGACAGCTTTTACATGTAGAGGGTGGTGTCTGAATGGAACAAGCTGCCAGAGGAAGTGGTGGAGGCTGGTACAATTACAACCTTTAAAAGGCATCTGAGGTACATGTAGTTTTAGAGTCATAGAAATGTACAGCATGGAAACAGACCTTTCAGTCCAACTCGTCCATGCCAACCAGATATCCCAACCCAATCTAGTCCCACCTGCCAGCACCCGGCCCATATCCCTCCAAACCCTTCCTATTCATATACCCATCCAGGTGCCTTTCAAATGTTGTAATTGTACCAGCCTCCACCACGTCCTCTGGCAGCTCATTTCATACACGCACCACCCTCTGCATGAAAAAATTGACCCTTAGGTCTCTTTCCCCTCTAACCCTAAACCTTCTATAACGCAATAGTTGCGTCCTTATGCAACCCCGCGTTATGGAAAATCGCACATTAAGCACTATTTCTAAAGTGCTGGTGTTGTAATCGTGTTACAGCCAACACATATTTTTAAAGTTTGTTTTAGAAACAATGTCCCCAGTTCAGCAATCGTGACCAGTGTATGAATAGGAAGGGTTTAGAGGGATAGGGACCAAATGCTGGCAAAAAGGACTAGATTAATTTAGGATATGTGGTCAGCATGGACGAGCGTGTCCGAAGAGTCTGTTTCCGTGCTGTACATCTCTATGACTCTACAGAGTGACAAACAAACAATGATGCGTGCCTTCTAGTCAAAATGGGTTGAGAACATTCATTGATTGGAATTGCTGGGGGCCAGGGGGGAAAAAAAAAAAAGGTGATGATGATGAGTGGACTCACTTATAACTCCAGAGTGGCCATCACAAGACACTAATTGCTGACCCAGAGCACTCTGTCACTCCTTTTTACCAGAACATATGTTCCCCATCTCAAAGAATTAATGAGTGCCCGGTACCAAGAGGGGCTACGTAAAAACCTCTAGATGGATTACAGGAGAAAATAGTAGTAGGGATTACAGATAGGTACTGGGCTGAAAATGTGTTGCTGGAAAAGCGCAGCAGGTCAGGCAGCATCCAGGGAACAGGAGAATCGACGTTTCGGGCATAAGCCCTTCTTCAGGAATCATTCCTATGCCCGAAACGTCGATTCTCCTGTTCCCTGGATGCTGCCTGACCTGCTGTGCTTTTCCAGCAACACATTTTCAGCTCTGATCTCCAGCATCTGCAGACCTCACTTTCTCCTCATTACAGATAGGTACATCCAGTGGAGAAGCTGCCAATGAAAAACTGAAAAAAAAAAAAGATTTGTTGGGTAAGAACTAGGAGCAGGAGTAGGCCATTCAGCCCCTCAAGCCTGCTACCCCATTCCACAGATTCACAACCTTTTGGGAGAAGTAATTCCACCTCATTTGCCACTATTTGTTGTAAAACTGTGACTTTCCGTTCCAGATAGCCCCACAGAAGGAAACATCCTCTCTGCAGCTCCTGTGACAATTCCCTTTAGCATCTTATCGGCCTCAATTAGATTTTCTCTTGTTCTTCTGAACACTAATGGCGTCCTAAACTGCTCAATCTTTCCTCATACGACAAGCCCCTCCCCTCTGGATCTAATCTAGTGACTGTTTTGAAATGCCTCCAATGTAATTACATTAAGGAAGGGAACCCAAACTGCCCGCAGTACCCCAGGCGTGGTCTCACCAATGGATAAAGTGAGGACTGCAGGTGCTGGAGGTCAGAGTTGAGAGTGTGGTGCCAGAAAATCATTCCTTCCTGATGAAGGGCTCTTGCTTGAAACATCCAATCTCCTGCTCCTCGGATACAGCCTGGCCTGCTGTGCTTTTCCAGCACCACACTCTCGACTGTGGTCTCACCAATGCCTTGTACAGTTCCTATATTTGTACTCTTTTCCTTTAGCAATAAATGCCAAAATTTCTGTGTTCAAATTCACCAAAGGACTAGGCAGGTCATTGCATGCTCTGCTCGGAGATAGGTTAGTGACTTTTGGCTGATATTTCGTCCCCGGCTGATGTTTGGGACAGTTCTTTCCCTCACAGATGGCTCTGTCGCTGTCTTCAACTCTCAGGGACTTGGGGACATCACAGCTGGAAATGGAATTGAACCTGTCAACGTTATTCTGAATGAAATGCTAGCCATTTAGCCAACTGTAAAAACCTGGTCTAACAGCAAATTCCCACAGATGCTAGAATCTGTACAAAAAAAACAAATAAAATTGCTGAAAATCACAGCAGGTCAGGTGACATCTGTAGAGACAGAGCAAGCTAACATTGAGTGTAGATGACTCTTCAGAGCAGATCCGAGCCACCTGAACTCTATACATTAGCTTGCTTTGTCTCTACGGGTGTCGTTAAAATCACATAACATCACACTATATGGCTGTTGCCTGACCCCACTGTGATTTCCAGCCTTTTTTTTGTTTTCAATGTAAATACCTGACCCTCATTTGAGTGTAAATGGAGTTCCCCATGACCAAAGGCTCAATGGCCAGACGGTACGGACTTTTAAAAAAGATAACCAGGAGGTGTGCAATTGAGGAAATACAATTTTATATAATAATAAATGGTTAGGACCTGCCTGAGATACAAATTCAACCTTTGAATTCAAATAGGCATTGGATAAATATTTTTAAAAAGGAAAAATGTTGCAGAGAAAGGTTTTCAAAAGCACTGCAGATTCTAATGAAGGGGCACTGCCCTTCCCTGGTGTCTTGTCCCTTAGCCTAGAAGCCCATGTCATGCTTGTAGCATCCATGCATCTCACTGTCTCGGTGGAGAGGCGACACTAAAAGACCGGGCTGTCTGGACTGAGACTCAAAACCATCTCCTTCCAACTTAGGCAGGATTGCTTCAATGAGTCAAAGCTCACTCTCACCTGGAGAACTCCACATGCCGCCAATTAACAGACCCAACATAAATGCAAGGTCTAGGAGGAGGCCATTCAGCCCCTCAAGTCTGTTCTACTATTCAATAAAATTATTGCTGATCCCATTACAGCCTTAACTTCATTTTCCGACCTACACCAACCCCCGTATCCCTCAAGTCCTTCGTAACTCAAATCTGTTCAGCTCAAATGATTCCATCTCCACTGCTGTCAATGGTAGAATATTCTGGATATTCATGACCCTCCAAAAAGAGGGTCATGCTTATTGTATGTGCTTACAGATCCATCGACCTGGACCCAATATACCGACCACTGCAGTGGACAGCTGGAACTGACAACCGGAAGCAGCAGATTCAAACCACTACAAATGCCAGAGGAAAGATCACAGAAGTGCTTCACAGGAGGCTCCAAGCACGAAGGATGTCACCTAGACAGGGGACGAAACGTCTGCAACACAAATTCCCAGCTCGACGACCAGAACCACAACAACGAGCACCCCAACTACAAATCTTCTCACAGACTTTGATACATCACTTCATCTGTCAAACCCCACTCAAACCTTATGCAAGTACACTTCTCACTCAAATGCTCATGAATTTAGGTCCGAATGTTCCTCAAGTCTCTCATACATCTAGAATCTCTGTGTCAACTCTTGTATGAATCAATCCCAAAGTCCACAACCCTACCTTCCCAATCAATGGTTTTTCACACTCCAGTTCATAAACACATAGTAAAGTGTAACATTCACAAACTTCCAGGTTTTCAGAAATAAATATTAAATAAAAAGGCCCATATTTGTGGATACTATTTCTTCTTTCATACACGGGATTCATAACACTGGGAACTAATGAAACCCGTTCACAAGCAGGCATCCTGAGAGACACAGACACTGAGAAATCAAACAGTTGCCCTGCAAACATCTTCAATATGGGAGCTTCCCTAAAGATTGACCCTAAACAATAGACCATGTCTCACTGCAGTATAACCTGTCACTTTCCAATCTAAGCGCTCTGGAGCGCAGTCAGTTCCTAAACCTCGAGCTGGAGATTGGCATGAGGCAATGATGCCCATTTAACAAGCCAGCACAGGCGTAATGAGCTGAGTGACCTCTTTCCACACCAATAAACCTCCATCACCTGGACAGCAATAAACGCACCCCCCACCCTTGCGTGGACAGTCACAAACGAGACAGCGAGAGCCAATTCCCACATTCAGTAAACAGATGCTCAACATTCAGGAATCTCCCAACAATTAATATTCCCAAGGGCAGGAATGGGCTTCCAAACAAAGAGGTACTCAAGCAGACTGTCTGCATCATTACCATCAAATACTTCAAGTTGACAAATAAGAAGAGATGAGTGAGAGGGTGAGAGAGAAGAAGTGAGTGAGAAAAAAGTGAATGAGAGAGAGCACGAGTGAGTGAGTGACTGAGAAACTTTGGCCACAGTGTTTGAAGTCTCCATTCTGACTAACTATTTGTTTACATCATACATCTAAAAATAAAGCTCATCTCAGGCTCAGAGAGGGAGATAAACAGCTCAGTCAAAAGGCTCCACAATTTATCGCAACCTCCCGACTGGGAGAATTCTGCTGACTTTACGCACACCCACCCACTTCCCAAACAAGGAAACAAAAGGGGAATCATTTTCAAAATACAGGAAATAGTTGAATTCTCCCATCACTGGGCACAGCGTTACAGACTGATACACTTAGTGGGTCTGAAGTATGGACAGCTGCAAATATAGGAAGGTAACAGCTTCATTGGGTTACAGGCCCAACTGGGTATCAGAGGAAGTGAGTGTTGAACTCTGGTCAAGTAGAGACCCGTGAGGAGTGGTACCAAATCGTTCTGAACTACAGTCACTATCCACAGCATTGTAACTATCAGCTACTGCTGCACCTTCAGACAGTGAGAACAAAAGGTCAACAAGATCCCAGATTAAAACTGCATTTAAAACAAAAAAAATCAGAGCACAAAGAGTCAGCTCAACCCAAGATGACATCTCTTACCAGAGGGACAACACCATTGCAGCCCCAGTGATTAACTGTCAGGATGTGGGCAACATTGACAAGACTGGCATTAATCACACATCCCTAACTGCCCTGCGAAACATTCATCTTCCACCAAACATTCATACAAATTCTTAAAAACGTGTTGCTGGAAAAGCGCAGCAGGTCAGGCAGCATCAAAGGAGAAGGAGAATCGACGTTTCGGGCAGGAGCCCTTCTTCAGGAATGAGGAGGCCAAGCAGGTTAAGATAAAAGGTAGGGAGGAGGGACTTGGGGGAGGGGCGTTGGGAATGCGATAGGTGGAAGGAGGTTAAGGTGAGGGTGATAGGCTGGAGAGGGGGTGGGGGCGGAGAGGTCGGGAAGAAGATTTCAAGTCAAGAAGGCGGTGCTGAGTCTGAGGGTTGGGACTGAGATAAGGTGGGGGGGGGGGAGGGGAAATGAGAAAGCTGGAGAAATCTGAGTTCATCCCTTGAGGTTGGAGGGTTCCTAGGCGGAAGATGAGGTGCTCTTCCTCCAGGCGTTGTGTTGCCATGGTCTGGCGATGGAGGAGGCCAAGGACCTGCATGACCTTGGCGGAGTGGGAGGGGGGAGTTAAACTGTTTAGCCATGGGGCGGTTGGGTTGGTTGGTGCGGGTGTCCCAGAGGTGTTCTCTGAAACGTTCCGCAAGTAGGCGGCCTGTCTCCCCAATGTATAGGAAGCCACATCGGGTTCAGTGGATGCAGTAAATGATGTGTGTGGAGGTGCAGGTGAATTTCTGATGGATATGGAAGAATCCCTTGGCCTTGGAGGGAAGTGAGGGGGGAGGTGTGGGCGTAAGTTTTGCATTTTTTGCGGTTGCAGGGAAAGGTGGCAGGAGTGGAGGTTGGGTTGGTGGGGGGTGTGGATCTGACAAGGGAGTCGCGGAGGGAGTGGTCTTTCTGGAACCCTGATAGGGGTGGGGAGGGAAATATATCCTTGGTGGTGGGGTCCGTTTGGAGGTGGCGGAAATTACGAAAGATGAACTACTGTCACTATCCACAGCATTGTAACTATCAGCCTCCTATACATTGGGGAGACAGGCCTCCTACTTGCGGAACGTTTCAGAGAACACCTCTGGGACACCCGCACCAACCAACCCAACCGCCCCATGGCTGAACACTTCAACTCCCCCTCCCACTCCGCCAAGGACATGCAGGTCCTTGGCCTCCTCCATCGCCAGACCATGGCAACACGACGCCTGGAGGAAGAGCACCTCATCTTCCGCCTAGGAACCCTCCAACCACAAGGGATGAATGCAGATTTCTCCAGCTTCATTTCCCCTCCCCCACCTTTTCTCAGTCCCAACCCTCAGACTCAGCACCGCCTTCTTGACCTGCAATCTTCTTCCCGACCTCTCCGCCCCCACCCCCTCTCCGGCCTATCACCCTCACCTTAACCTCCTTCCACCTATCGCATTCCCAACGCCCCTCCTCCCTACCTTTTATCTTAGCCTGCTTGGCACACCCTCCTTATTCCTGAAGGGTTTATGCTCGAAACGTCCAATCTCCTGTTCCTTTGATGCTGCCTGACCTGCTGCGCTTTTCCAGCAACACATTTTTAAGCTCTGATCCCCAGCATCTGCAGTCCTCACTTTCTTCATTCGTTCTAATTCAACTGATTGAGCTCCTGCTAGAGGATAGTTGGGAGTCAATCAGGTTGGTGTGGGACTGGAGTCACATATAGGCCCAGAACCAGGCTTCCCTCTTTCCAAATAAAAATAAACAGCATTACTGTTGACAGGTTCAGGATGGATAGGCAAGGTTTAGAAGAACATGGGACAAGTGCAAGGAAATAGGGTTAGTGTGAATGGACATTTTGACCAGCATGGACCAGTTTGGGCCAAAGGGCCTGTCTCCGTGCTGTAGCACTCTATACTGGATGCCCAGGTTTGTTTCATAAATGTGAAAAAACAAATTATTTCCAAATTTTGGAAACTCAACTGAAATTCAAACCCAACACGAGCAATGTTCTCATTTCCTGTCAATCACCAGATTGTTGCTCACCAGTTTCCTAGGCAACGGCCCCCAAAGCTTCAGATTAGCATCGCTCTGCTCCAAACTGCCCACAGTAGGGGTCGGAGGTGACCTGGTATACGCTGACCACATCTTCCTGAGCCAAGACGTCAGGACTCTCACTCCCCCATTGGCCACTTCTGCTACCTATCGTACACACCAGATGTCCAGCCAAGAACAAGGCCAACCATGACTCAGCAAACAGCTCGCTGACTTTGGAGTCAGAGGAGTTAGGAGTTCAAACCCCCAATCCTGGACAGGAGCACAAAACGCAGTGCCAGTACTATCTTCCAGATAGGACTTTGAGCCGTGGCTGGATCTGCCCTCTCAAGTAGCACAACAGATCCCACAGCCACTGCTTTGAAAGGGGAGGCACGGTGGCTCAGTGGTTAGCACTGCTGGCACCAGGGTCCCAGGTTCAATTCCAGCCTGAGGCAACTGTCTGTGTGGAGTTTGCACATTCTCCCAGTGTCTGCGTGGGTTTTCTCCAGGTGCTCCGGTTTCCTCCCACAATCCAAAAATGTGCAGGTCGGGTGAATTGGCCATGCTAAATTGCCCATAGTGTTAGGTACATTAGTTAGAGGGAAATGGGACTGGGTGGGTTACTCTTCGGAGGGTTGGTGTGGACTTGTTGGGCTGAAGGGCCTGTTTCCACACTGTAGGGAATCTAATCTAAACCCAACATCATTAAAAGCAAATCATAAAAAACATAGAACATTCCAGCGGAGTACAGGCCCTTCAGCCCCCGATGGTGCACTGACCTGTGAAACCAATCTGAAGCCCATCTAACCTACACTACTCCATTCTCGTCCATATGCCAATCCAATAACCATTTAAATGCCTGTAAAGTTGGCAAGTCCACAACTGTTGCAGGCAGTGCATTCCACGTCCCTACTACTCGGAGTAAAGAACCTCTGACATCTGCCCTATACCTATCACCCCTAAATTTGAAGCTAGCCATCACCATCAGAGGGAAAAGGATCACACCGTCCAACCAATCTAACCCTTTGATTATCTTATATGTCTCAATTAAGTCACCTCTCAAACTTCTAACGAAAACAGCCTCAAGTCCCTCAGCCTTTCCTCGTAAGACCTTCCCTCCATACTAGGCAACATCCTAGTAAATCTCCTCTGCATCCTTTCCAAAGCTTTCACATCCTTCCTACGATGTGGTGACCAGAACTGCATACAATACTCAAAAAAGGTCTTAGCGGGTTTTGAGAAGATTTCTAGCTCAGGTTGAGGTTCTGGATGTAGGTTTGCTCGCTGAGCTGGAAGGCTCATTTCCAGACGTTTCGTCACTTTACTAGGTAACACCTTTGGTAGGTCTTAGGGCAAAGCACTGCTGATGATTCCTGCTTTCTATTTATGTGTTTGGGTTTCTTTGGGTTAGTGATGTCAAAACAACACGACCTCTCTGACTAGTATCCTTACATACAGATAAGGAAGGATACCACTTCGTGGGGACAACACATCCATCCTAGGACAAGCCAAACAGAGACAAGCACGAGAATTCCTAGAAGCATGGCATTCCAACCGGAACTCTATCAAATAACACATGGGGTTAGACCCCATCTACCACCGCGAGAAAAGAACCGGCACAGACATCACCACAGGAAATGACATCCACAGACCCAAAGAAACCCAAACATATAAATAGGAAACAGGAATCATCAGCATTGCTTTGCCCAGAGGCCCACTGAAGGTGTTACCTAGTAGGGTAACGAAATGACTGGAAATGAGCCTTACAGCTCAGCAAGCAACCCTACATCCACAATACTCAAAGGTGCAGGCACATGGCTCCTGTTAGCTGCTTGTGGTGCTCCCTGTGCCCACAAACCAGATGCTGGGTTTTCTACATCACACATCAATAGAGGGTTCCCCATTGGCAGGGAACCACTTGGGACTCACCCAGGGTGGGAAGAGGTGCTACGGAAATATAAATTCTTTCTTGACAGACTGACGATTTCTACAGACAGATAGCAGTCTAACAACTGGGCAAAGCAACCTTATACCCCACCACATATTCCTCCCACAAAAAGTGAATTGAAAACAGGAATCGGTAGTTACAATCGACTATTGGCACACATTATGGCACAAGTCTAGGACTGGTGGGATTTGAAAACCTGGAACTTCTAGGTCAGAGGCAGGACACTTCCAGAGATAAGAGACCCTTGAACTGAGGGAGTGAACCTGGAATAACAGACAGGAGAAGATCAGCTCGGGACCAGGCAAAGAACAGCTGAAGCACTGTGGTAAAAGCAAATACTGCAGATGCTGGAAATCTGCAATAAACAGAGAGTGTGTTGGAGAAACTTGGCAAATCTGGCAGCACATGTGGAGACAGAAAGAAAACAGGGTCCATGTTAAGTTTGGTATGACTTGTCTGCCGACTCAGCTCTGTGGGAATGAAGGAAAGTCATACCAAACTGGAAAATTAACTGTTTCTCTCTCTGCAGACTGACTTTCTCCAGCAATTTCTCTCTTTTGTAAACACTTCTGTATTTGGGGTTGTCTTAAACTCAGGTTGGTTGTCCTGTGAACTCTTGACACAAACACCTCAGAGGTCTAATCCCACAGATTACTTTCGCTCCCCTCCCCCCAGCCTGCACATCCCTGGACACTATGGGGAATTTAATGTGGCCAATCCACCACAACCAGCACATCTTTGGACTGTGGGAGGAAACAGGAGCACCTGGAGGAAACCCACACAGACACGGGGAGATTATGCAAAATCCACACAGATAGTCGCCCAGAGGGTGGAATCGAACCTGGGTCCCTAAGCAACTGCAGCGCCCAAAGTATCAACAGGATTGCCTGACTAGGAGGGATCACAATGATAGAGAAGCACATGGATGGATTTTGCAACAAGTTGAAAGTTTAAGAATGCATTCAGTCCAGGAGTAACATCAGTCTGCAAACCAGCGGCTGAGAAATTAAGCAGATTTGATCCATGTTAACCCTGCTCTTTATGCATCCACAAGATGAGGGCATCGCTGCCTATCCTAATTGCCCAGAGGGCAGTTAAGAGTCAACCCCATTGCTGTAGATCTGGAGTTCATATGTAGGCCAGACCAAGTAAGGACGGCAGTTTCCTTCCCTGTAGGACATTAGTGAAGCAGATGGGGTTTCCAACAATTGAGAACAGTAGTAGAATCATCGATAGACTCTTAACTCCAGATTTATTTTCATTGAATTCAAATTCCACTATCTGTTGTGGTGGGATTTGAACCTGGGTCACTGGTGCATTATTAATCCAGAGGGCCGAGTGGTCTCAAGATAAAACCATTAGGCTATTAACTCCCATCATCTTTGGGGAAGGCATCTCCAGCCCCAATTGTTGTAATCACAACATTAGTAGGGAGAGCGCATTGGGGAGAGGGGTGAGTATATGGTGGGGGTGGGAAAAGGAGGGGAAGAAAAAGAGAGAAAGGGAGGGTGGTGCTGGGGATGGGAGAGGGGGGAGGGGGAAGCAGCAGTGCCAAATCCTGCTATCACTATTTTTCAGTTTAAAAAAAAAAATCACTCAACACCAGATTATAGTCCAACTGGTTTATTTGGAAACACTAGCTTTCGGAGTGCTGCTCTTTCATCACTTAGATGTGGAGCAGGATCACAAGACACAGAATTTATAACAAAAGTTTATCATTTCAGTTGCATGACACGGATCTTTTGCTGTAAATTCTGCATCTTGTGATCCTGCTCCACAGCTACCTGATGAAGGGGCAGCGCTCCGAAAGCTAGTGCTTCCAAATAAACCTGCTGGACTACAACCTGTGATTTTAAAACTTTGTACACCCCAGTCTAACACTGGCTCCTCCACATCATAGCTACCATTTTTCAGATAATCACTTCAATGACCGGTCTGTAATATCTCAGACCTTCATGCCCAGAGCTGTAGAGATTAAAAGTGCCTGTTACATTGTGCCAGACGAGCCTACACTGAGTTCGAGAGCAGCACCACCATTTCCCTGAGCAACTTGTTCCACCACAGAGCAGCTCCCGGTGATCATCTGCTCGGTGTTCCAGCTCCAGGTTTGTTTGGAAACTACCAGCGAATCCCCACCCAAGCCTGACCTCCGAACCCAGTCCCTGGAATTTTACCAACTGTGACGGGATTTAGGCCGAGATCCTGAATGGGTCAAGGGTCGCAGCAAGGCTGACCCCACTCTGTGTGTACACACACACACACTTTATCATTCAAAAATAACAAAAAAAAAAGCCACGCAGCAAAAACAGGAAATGTGCAGCGGTTCTGAAAGTGAGGCAAGGGCTGGCCGGGCGGAGACAGTCCCCTCGGAGCGATTCTCAGTTTTCAAGAGGTTTTCTGCAACTTGAACTGGAGATAATCACCGCTTCAGAAACACGAAAACAAGGGGGAAGAGAAAGAGAGAGAGAGAGAAAAACAAAAAAAAACTTTACATCCCTGGCTCCCCACCCAAAGAATGTGAAACCTGCCGGTTCTCGCTTTAATTGCTCCACAACATCCTGTGTTGCCAGACGTCATAACAGATCACTTAGTCTGCCCTGGTCTCACCTACATTCCTGCACTCAGTTCCATGGATAACAGAGCTCGTGTATTAGTTGGGAGACAGTGAAATCAAACTAGAATTAAAAAATCACCCACCACCAGGTTATAGTCCAAAGGGTTTATTTGGAAGCACTAGATTAGATTAGATTAGATTACTTACAGTGTGGAAACAGGCCCTTCGGCCCAACAAGTCCACACCGCCCCTCCGAAGCGCAACCCACCCATACATTTACCCCTTACCTAACACTACAGGCAATTTAGCATGGCCAATTCACCTGACCCCTGCACATTTTTGGACTGTGGGAGGAAACCGGAGCACCCGGAGGAAACCCACGCAGACACGGGGAGAACGTGCAAACTCCACACAGTCAGTCGCCTGAGGCGGGAATTGAACCCGGGTCTCTGGCGCTGTGAGGCAGCAGTGCTAACCACTGTGCCACCGTGCCACCCACTAGCTTTCAGAGCACTGCTCCTTCATCAGGTAGATGTGGAACAGGATCATGAGAGATAGCAAAAGATGATCATTTCAGTTGCACGACACTATGATCATTTGCTGTAAACTCTGTCTCATGATCCTGCTCCACAATCACCTGAAGGAGCAGCGTTTCCGAAAGCTAGTGCTTCCAAATCAAGCACTATAACCTGGTGTTGAGAGATTTTAAATTTTGCTCACCCCAGTCCAACACCTCGTCAAACTAGAATTGATTTAGCAGCCCCTCAGGCAACAACAACTTGCATTTATTTAGCACCTCCAGCTGAGAAAAGAAAACGCTGGGGAGGGAAGTGTTTCAATCATCAAACAAAATTTGACATCATCTTACCAGACTCGAGGTCAGGACAGATGACTAAAAGCTCTGAAGGAGGAACACCGGACTCGAAACGTTAACTCCGCTTTCTCTCTCCACAGACACTGCCAGGCCTGCTGAGTTTCTCCAGCACTCTCTGGTTTTGTTTCAGATTTCCTGTGCTTGGTTTGGTGACCAAAAGCTCAGTCAGGTCATAGGGAGGTTTTGAAGGGGAGAGACAGACAGACAGACAGACAGAGAGACAGACAGACAGACAGACAGACAGACAGAGAGACAGACAGAGAGACAGACAGACAGAGAGACAGAGAGACAGACAGAGAGACAGACAGAGAGACAGACAGAGAGACAGACAGAGAGACAGACAGAGAGACAGACACAGACAGACACAGACAGACAGACAGACAGACAGACAGACAGACAGACAGACAGACAGACAGACAGAGAGACAGAGAGACAGAGAGACAGAGAGACAGACAGACAGACAGACAGACAGACAGACAGACAGGTTGTGCAAGAGAGCTGAAGGTGGTGCCTCCCACACCTTTACCCATCCTCAAGCTATTTCTAAGCATAGCTGCTACCCTGACAGACTGGGCGGGCAGGGGGGTGGGGGGTGTTGTCAGAGTGGGCTCAAATCTATTGTAACTCAGATAGATCTCCATGGCTTATATTGAGATCAGCGAGCAGCAACAGCCCCACACACTTGGCAGTCTCGACCCCCACTACTTTGGGAAACCCTGGCTTAAAATAAAATCACCATTTCAGAAACGTAGAAGATAGGAATAGGCCATTCAGCCCCCTCAAGCCTGCTAACCCACTCAACATGATCACCGCTGACCATCGAGCTCAATACCCTAATCCTGTCCTCTCCCTTCAGTCACAAGTGCTATATCTATCTTCCTGCTGAAATCACATTACAGTTTGGCCTCAACTGCTTTCTGTGGGAGAGAATTCCCCAGGCTCCCCACTCTCTGGGTGAAGACATTCCTCCTCATCCCAGTCCCAAATGGTTTGCCTCTTATCCTCTGGTTCTGAACTCCCCAGTCATCAGGAACACCCTTCCTGTGTTTACCCGGTCTACTCCAGGTAGAATTTTCTAGGTTTTGATGAGATCCTCCACCACCATCCCCACCTCAATCCTTCTCAACTCCAGTGAATAGAATCCTAACTGACTCTCTCTCTCTCTCCCCTGAACAGTCAGTCCTGCCACCCTCAAGAATCAACTTGGTAAACCTTTGTTGTACTCCCTCTATAGCAAGAACATTCTTCCTGAGTTAAGGACGACAAAACTGCACACAACATTACGAACCGATGAAGAAAAAAAAACAGGGATCCACAAGAGACCAGAACTGGAGGGACACAGGAGAGCGATAAAGTTGGAAAAGGTTACAGAGACAGTTTTACATCTCCAACTCTGGGCCACTGAATGCCAGCTAGAATATGATGGTACACCACCCAGTCAAATCCCCACATAACATCAGGAACCGCTCACTGCGACAGTTTGAGTTAAATTACCAAATATACTCTTTCTTTAATAAAAAAACAAGTTTGCACAGGGCATCCAGAAAGTAGAGAACAGCGTTGTCAAACACACACACAGAACAATTCAAACCACTAACCTCACTAAATCATCCTCCTGCTCCTTCACAAACCAATCTGACCACAGTTAAAATAATTTTTTAAAACGTCACTTTGTCACCCTGAATCAGAGAACGAATCCTAAATTAAAGATCAAAACTCACCTCCCACTTGCAGAGGGACGAAAAATAATTGGATTTTTTTTTGCTGGTTTTAAAAACCCTCAGAGCCCACAAGAGGAGCTGGAACCCTTCAGAGAAAATGTAAATCCCCATCCCAGATAGTCAAGATCATTAACTTCATCAGTAATAAGCTGAATTATATAGATTTGTTCGTTTGTTTTTAAGAAAGTGAGTCTGGACCAGCTGAGGCATGACACTGTAGATCAGGAGTACTCAGAACACGGGCGGGTCTCTTTCCTCCGGCGCTAGTGAACTTATGTGAAAGTTTTCTAAAAAGTTTGTCCAAACTTTTTTTTCCTTGGTGTCTGTCTGCGCTCGGCGCGGCGCCCAGTTACCTGGATGAACTGAATAGTGAGAGCACTCTTGCCGACCCCACCGCCTCCCACTACGACCAGCTTGTATTTTTCCTGAGGACTGCTGTCTTTACCGCTCATCCTGCCGGCTGTTACAGCGAGAACTGCAAATGAGGAACCGAGCAAGCGAGCCGGCTGCTTACACTGGGGCTGGACTCAGCCTCGAATTCCGGCGTCCTCCCCTGACTAATCGCTGTTAATCTAGGCACATCCTAGTCTATGAATATTTATTGAGTTTTAGCTCCAGTCACTTCCCTTATTTGGTGAGCTTCTCAGTGACAAGGCCAAAAGGTTCTTTCTGGGTCCTAAAGAACCCAACTGTAGCTAAACCAGAAACCAAAACAGTGGAGACTCACCCAGACTCCAAACTTTAGCTTGCTCTCTATGTCTCGAATTCAGGAAAAAAGGAGGGGAACACGCCCCCCTCTACATCAAAGGAGCTGTGGTTGAGGTCCTCAAAGTCCTCAGGAGTGATGATAGCCTGTTCTGGACTTCCCACATAGACGTGACTGTCAGGAAGGCACAACAATGCCTCTTCTTCCTCAAGAGGCTCAAAAAATCCAACATGTCCATAAAGACCCTCACAAACTTCCACAGATACACCATTGAGAGCATACTGCCTGAGTGTATCACGGCCTAATACAGCAACTGCTCTGCCCAAGACCGTAAGAAACTACAGAAGGTGGTGTGCCCAGCCCAGGACCATCACAGAAGCCAACCTCCCATCCATGGACTCCATTTACACTTCTCACTGCTGTGGAAAGGCAATCAACATCATCAAAGACCCCTCCCACCCCGGTAATGATCTCCTACAACCTCTTCCATAAAGCAGAAGATATAGAAGCCTGAACACACACACAAACAGGTTCAGGAACAGCTTCTTCCCTGCTGTTATTAAACTGATGAATGGACTCTCTACATTAGAGTGATGCACTTATTAATGTTGATCTTGCCTAGCACACATCCTTTGTAGTGTAAGATAAGATTCCCTACAGTGTGGAAACAGGCCCTTCGGCCCAATAAGTCCACACCGACCCGCAGGAGTTGCAAAACCTGTGCCCACACCTCCTCCCTCACCTCCATCCAAGGCCCTAAAGGAGCCTTCCACATCCATCAATAAATCAAATCAATCTATCTCCGTGGTTGCTACTTGAACCAAAGAGCAAAACAGAAGTCACGAGACACCAAGTTATAGTCCAATAGGTTTATTTGAAACCACAAGCTTTTGGAGCATTGCCCCTTCACCAGATGAAATCACTTCAGCTGACAAAGGAGCAGCGCTCTGAAAGCTTGTGATTTCAAATAAATCTGTTGGACTATAACCTGGCGTCATGTGACTTCTGACTTTGCCCACCCTCAGTCCAACACCGGCACCTCCACAGTGAATGAACAAAATGGCGTTCACATCAGGAGTTCTGTGAGCCACTTTAGCTCCCCTGTTTCATGTTACAAGTTGCGGCTTCTTTGTACTGATTCTACAGAAAGAGCAGCCTCCTCAAAGGGGTCTACAGGATTACCTGTGTGCATTGGTGTGTGAATGAAAAGTGACCCATTGACAATTCTGCTCCTGTTTCTCCAATCCTGGAGTCACACAGTATTGAGTCACACATTTTGTCAATGTATGTGACTTGGAAAAGAGACACGGTGGCTGAGTGGTTAGCACTGCTGCCTCACCGCACCGGGGAACCAGGTTTGATTCTAGCCTCAGGTGACTGTAAGGAGTTTGCACATTCTCCCTGTGTCTGCGTGGGTTTCCTCCGGGTGCTCCGGTTTCCTCCCATAACCAAAGATTTGCAGGTTAGGGTGGATTGGCCGTGCTAAATTGCCCATAGTGTGCAGGGATGGGTAGATTAGGTGAATCAGTCAGGGGTAAATGTAGTGGAATGGGTCTGAGTGGGTTACTCTTCAAACGGTTGGTGTGGGCTTCTGGGGCTGAAGGGCCTGTTTCCACACTATAGGGATTGTTGGAATTTTATTGCTTTTATATAATGTCTTTCACAAGTTCAAGACACACGGGCGTCCTGCCAATGAAACTCTTCAGAAACGTATAATACCTGGGAAACCTGGCATCCAATTTGTGCACAGCAAGATCCCACTAACAGCAGTAATGGAAGGGTTTAAAATACTTGCGAAGTCTTCGGGTAAAAGTCACATACAAAACGATTACACTATACAAAGGAAAAAATGAATGAACCACCGATGCTGGAAATCTGAAACGAAAACACAAATTGCTGGAGAAACTCAGTAGGCCATCCAGCATTATTGGAGAGAGAAACAGAGTTAACGTTTCAGGTCCGATGACTCTTCTTCAGAACCAGTACACTGTATGTTGTTACTCAGTCTCTCTCTCTCTCTCTCTTCCTTCATTTATAGAGTCATAGAGATGTACAACACAGAAACAGACCCTTTGGTCCAACCCGTCCACGCCGACCAGATATCCCAACCCAATCTAGTCCCACCTGCCAGCACTTGGCCCATATCCTTCTAAACACTTCCTATTTGTATACCCATCCATTCCCATGCACAAAGCCATGTTGACTATCTCTAATTTGTTAGGTAAAAACAATGACTGCAGATGCTGGAAACCAGATTCTGGATTAGTGGTGCTGGAAGAGCACAGCAATTCAGGCAGCATCCGAGGACAGGCAAAATCGATGTTTCGGGCAAAAGCCCTTCATCAGGAATAAAGGCCATGTTATTAACCTCTTTCGCAGTTCATTCATTCTGTGTGTTTCGTTCCCCTATTCCTGTGCTGCTATTGCTGGAGAGCACTAAGACCCTGAGGGCAGCTGCATGTCTAGGGAGGTGCTGCATTGTTGGCATTCCTGCGGTATATGGATGAGGAAGTGATTCATTGCCCTTTCTGCCAATCAACCCCTTGTTTAATACAGTAACTTGAACACTCTGCCGCTTGGGTGGCTGAGGGGTTGAAGGAGTGGTGGTCAGGAGAGGCTGTGAGCTTATTATCTTCCTCAGTCACATGGTGGGGGAGTGGTCTGGGCACCAGTCAACAGCCTGCGAGTTTGGACAGGCCTGGCCTTAAACGGACGGAAGGATCAGAGGTTCAGAAAGTCTCTTAAAGCTGCACTGTGTTAGCCGTAACTCAGTGGCTAAAGCTCTCTTTGGCGAATCACAACCAGTGGGTCATGGGCCTGGAGTTCCACTCCACAGATAGGACCCCCGCATGCGAAATAGTGCAGGGACAGGGCTGCGAGGGGGCTGCACTTTTGGAGGTGCCTTCCCCCTGCCTGAGAAATTAAACTGAAGCCGAGTCTTCCTTCTTGGGAAGCTCCAAGGTGCTATTTGGAACACAGCAGGGATATTCTCCAAAGTTTTCCATCAACTAATGTCACCGAAATGTGACATCTGGGCATTAGAACTTGTTGGTTATGGGAGCTTGCTGTGCACAATAAGTATAAAAATCACACAACACCAGGTTATAGTCTATCAGGTTTAATTGGAAGCACACTAGCTTTCGGAGCGACGCTCCTTCATCAGGTGATTGTGGAGGGCTCGATCGTAACACAGAATTTATAGCAAAAAAGTAGCACAATAAGTGGCACCTGATCGCACGAGGAAAATCCCTAACCTAAGTACAACATGTAAACTGAATCAACTTCTGAAGCCCAGTGCCACACTTTGGGCAACAGCCTGGCCTCATTTGTGCACAGTGAGATCCCATAGACAGCAAATGAGATGGACGACTGGCCAAGTCTGTTTTTGATAAGGGAGATGATCCATTTAAAAAACATATGGCCCCTGATTGAAAGCTAACATGTTCACTTCTGTGTAATTGGAACCTGGCCCCAATGAATCACGAAATGTGGATTCTTCATGGTACTGAATCACACAGGAAGGTGCTGTCAGTAATCCCTGTGTTAACATTACTGATCCACGCCAAGTTGCAAAAACAGCACTACAATGTCCTATGTTAGAGAGAGAGAGAGAGAGAGGGAATAGTCTGACTCAGTCCCTACCTCCAAGTCAACCTCTAGAATGGCTTCAATCGATAGTATTTCAAAACAAGCACAATCACATTGAATTACAGAATAAACTGAAAGGGTTGAATGGCCTTTTCCTGTTCCTATGAGTAAAGGGAAAGTTTTCTCCAATCTATTTAGCCTTTGTTGACCAGCTCCTGGGTGACCATAGACTATGTAGTTCTTCCTGTTTCACAGTCCTCCTTTAAGATGCTCTTTAGAACTTACCTCTTTGACCCAACAGATTACCTACCCTAATATCTCCTTATCAGGTTTGGTAACAAGTTATGTCTGATTAGATTTCCGTCAAATAACTTGTAACATTTCACTGTGTTCAAGGTGCTACAGAATTACAGAATTGTTATGGCACTAAAGGTGGCCATTCAGCCCATCATGCCTGCCAGCCCTGGGTACCAGTATAACCGGCCCAGCTCCACTGTTGCCCCATTGACCTCTGCATTCGCCCAGTTAACTATTTTTACTCTGGATTGCCCTGTGCCTTTTTCCTCCATTTATCTTAACTCTTATACTATAATGACCCACTTTTCCCTAAACAGTCCCCTGCTCTCATGTGCCATGCTTAATCTACCCTGTTCCCAAGAACTGAGTCAGCAGAGTCTCCTCTGTTGTTGAACTGAGCACATATTGATGTACGTACACTGTTTTCCTCAACACCATCCAGGCATGCCCATCTCTTGCTGCTCTTTACAGCTATCTCAGCCTGAATTATGTAATTAAAGTCCCTCATTACAACTAATTTATAATGTTTGCAACTCTCTGTAATTTCTTTGCAAATGTTTGTTTTCATTCACTTGTGGAATGTGACTGTCACTGGCTGGGTCAGCATTTATTGCCCGTCCCTAGTTGCCCCTTGAGAAGATGGGGGCGAGCTGCCTTCTTGACCCGCTGCAGTCCATGTGCTGTGGGTAGACCCACAATGCCCTTAGGGAGGAATTTCCAGGATTTTGACCCAGTGACACTGAAGGAACGGTGATGTATTTCCAAGTCAGGATGGTGAGTAGCTCAGAGGAGAGCTTGCACATGGTGATGTTTCTGCATGGGGTGTTTGATTTTGAGTTTATTGTCACGTGCACTCAAGTACAGTGTATAATGAAAAGTGTATATTGTCACCACACAAGGAGTCATCATAGGTACAAGTACCTGGGTACAGAATCATAAGGACCAAGTAAAAAGAATAAAGTTAAACATTGCAGTAATTATAGTACAACGTAAAACATACAAAGTAAGTTTAAATGTTGCACATTATTTTCTAATTAAACCTAAGAAGGTCTGTAAAGAAATAAAGCTGGATGTTCAAGTCGTTCTTAACCAGCGGGACCACACTTCAAGGAATCACCTTGAGGTCGGAAGTCCATGCTGAAGCCACCCTGGGCCAAGAGACCGCCCATCCCAGGCCGAGAGATTGCCTCACCGGGTCAAATGACCACCCACACTGGGCAAAGAGACCGCTACACCGGGCCGAGAGTTTGGTTCACTGGGTCTGTGCCGAGTACATGGCCACGAGTCCGTGGCTGGGAAAAGAAAGAAGAGACAAGAAAGAAAAGAAACCCCAAAAGAGAAGAAATAAACGAGAGGAAACAGACTCAGCAGATGAGCTCTATATTCTGGATTAGTGGTGCTGGAAGAGCACAGCAGTTCAGGCAGCATCCAAGGAGCTTCGAAATCGACGTTTCGGGCAAAAGCCCTTCATCAGGAATAAAGGCAGTGAGCCTGGAGCGTGGAGAGATAAGCTAGAGGAGAGTGGGGGTGGGGAGAAAGTAGCATAGAGTACAATGGGTGAGTGGGGGAGGAGATGAAGGTGATAGGTCGGGGGGAGAGGGTGGAGTGGATAGGTGGAAAAGGAGATAGGCAGGTAGGACAAGTCCGGACGAGTCATGGGGACAGTGCTGAGCTGGAAGTTTAGAACCAGGGTGAGGTGGGGGAAGGGGAAATGAGGAAACTGTTGAAGTCCACATTGATGCCCTGGGGTTGAAGTGTTCGGAGGCAGAAGATGAGGCGTTCTTCCTCCAGGCGTCTGGTGGTGAGGGAGCGGTGGTGAAGGAGGCCCAGGACCTCCATGTCCTCGGCAGAGTGGGAGGGGGAGTTGAAATGTTGGGCCACGGGGTGGTGTGGTTGATTGGTGCGGGTGTCCCGGAGATGTTCCCTAAAGCGCTCTGCTGGGAGGCGCCCAGTCTCCCCAATGTAGAGGAGACCGCATCGGGAGCAACGGATACAATAAATGATATTAGTGGATGTGCAAGTAAAACTTTGATGGATGTGGAAGGCTCCTTTAGGGCCTTGGATAGAGGTGAGGGAGGAGGTGTGGGCGCAAGTTTTACAGTTCCTGCGGTGGCAGGGGAAAGTGCCAGGATGGGAGGGTGGGTTGTAGGGGGGCGTGGACCTGACCAGGTAGTCACTGAGGGAACGGTCTTTGCGGAAGGCGGAAAGGGGTGGGGAGGGAAATATATCCATGGTGGTGGGGTCTGTTTGGAGGTGGCGGAAATGTCGGCGGATGATTTGGTTTATGCAAAGGTTGGTAGGGTGGAAGGTGAGCACCAGAGGCGTTCTGTCCTTGTGGGGTGGGGTCTGAGGGCGGAGGTGCGGGATGTAGACGAGATGCGTTGGACGGCATCTTTAACCACGTGGGAAGGGAAATTGCGGTCTCTAAAGAAGGAGGCCATCTGGTGTGTTCTGTGGTGGAACTGGTCCTCATGGGAGCAGATCTGGTGGAGGCGGAGGAATTGGGAATACGGGATGGCATTTTTGCAAGAGGTAGGGTGGGAAGAGGTGTAATCCAGGTAGCTGTGGGAGTCGGTGGGTTTGTAAAAAATGTCAGTGTCAAGTCGGTCATCATTAATGGAGATGGAGAGGTCCAGGAAGGGGAGGGAAGTGTCAGAGATGGTCCAGGTAAATTTAAGGTCAGGGTGGAATGTGTTGCTGAAGTTGATGAATTGCTCAACCTCCTCGCGGAAGCATGAGGTGGCGCCAATGCAGTTATCAATGTAGCGGAGGAAGAGGTGGGGAGTGGTGCTGGTGTAACTACGGAAGATCAACTGCTCTACGTAGCCAACAAAGAGACAGGCATAGCTGGGGCCCATACGTGTGCCCATGGCTACCCCTTTGGTCTGGTGGAAGTGGGAGGATTCAAAGGAGAAATTGTTAAGGGTGAGGACCAGTTCGGCCAAACGAATGAGAGTGTCGGTGGAAGGGTTCTGTTGGGGACGTCTGGAGAGGAAAAAACAGAGGGCTTGGAGGCCCTGGTCATAGCAGATGGAGGTGTAGAGGGATTGGATATCCATGGTGAAGATGAGGCGTTGGGGGCCGGGGAAACGGAAGTCTTGGAGGAGGTGGAGGGCGTGGGTGGTGTCTCGAACGTATGTGGGGAGTTCCTGGACTAGGGGGGATAGGACAGTGTCGAGGTAGGTAGAGATGAGTTCAGTGGGGCAGGAGCATGCTGAGACAATGGGTCGGCCAGGGTGGTCAGGCTTGTGGATCTTGGGAAGGAGGTAGAACCGGGCAGTGTGGGGTTCCCGGACTATGAGGTTGGAAGCTGTGGGTGGGAGATCTCCTGAGGTGATGAGGTTCTGTATGGTCTGGCAGATGATGGTTTGGTGATGGCGGGTGGGGTCATGGTCGAGGGGACAGTAGGAAGAGGTGTCCTCAAGTTGATGTTTGGCTTCAGCGGTGTAGAGGTCAGTGCGCCAGACTACCACTGCGCCCCCTTTATCTGCTGGCTTGATGGTGAGGTTGGGATTGGAGCAGAGGGATTGGAGGGCTGCGCATTGTGAGGGTGAGAGGTTGGAGTGGGGGAGGGGGGTAGACAGGTTGAGGCAGTTAATGTCCCGGCGGCAGTTGGAAATGAAGAGGTCAAGGCCAGGTAATAGGCCAACGTGGGGTTATATGATGTGTCCTACTTCGCCGCCATTTTGAATTGACCTGCCCTTGTCCTTCTGAATAGAAGTGGTCATGGGTTTAGAAGGTCTTGTCTGAGGAGCTATAGTGAGTTTTTTTTAATTTCAAAAGTATACTTTATTCATAAAATTATTTTGATATCTATACAATTGGTGATGCCATTTCATATGTGAACATTGCATTTCTTTACATACAGAAAGCATTCGTATATACAAGTCTATGCTATTCAGCTCTTCTGCTGAGGCATCAGCGGAGCCCAATTACTGAATGGGCCCCCTGTTCTTTTTAGGCAGGCAGATGGTACACAGTGGTCTTTCCCCACCGCGCCTTGGCGACAGCTGCCCCAAGCTTCAGCTCGTCCCTCAACACGTAGACCTGGACCTTGGAATGTGCCAGTCTGCAACACTCAGTCGGGGTCAACTCCTTCAGCTGGAAGACCAACAGATTTCGGGAAGACCAAAGAGCATCTTTCATTGAGTTGATGATCCTCCAGGCACAGTTAATGTTCGTCTCGGTGTGCGTCCCGGGGAACAGGACGTAGAGCATGGAGTCCCACGTCACGGCGCTGCTTGGGACGAACCTCGACAAACACCACTGCATTCCTCTCCAGACTTCCTCTGCATAGGCACATTCCAGAAGGAGGTGTGTGACAGTCTCGTCCCCCCCGCAGCCGCTTCGAGGGCAGCGTGCGGTGCGGCAGAGAGTCCGGGCGTGCATAAAGGATCTCACAGGCAGAGCCCTTCTCACCACCAGCCAAGCCATGTCTTGGTGCTTGTTGGAAAGCTCTGGCGATGAGGCATTCTGCCAAATGGCTTTGACAGTCTGCTCAGGGAACCGCTCGACAAGATCAGCCCTCTCCTTTTCCCGAAGGGTCTCAAGGACACTACGTGCTGACCACTTCCTGATGGACTTGTGGTCAAAGGTGTTTTTCTTCATAAACTTCTCCACGAAGGACAGGTGATACGGAACGGTCCAACTACTCGGAGCGTTCCGCGGCAGCGAGGCCAGGCCCATCCTTCGCAACACCGGGGACAGGCAGAACCTCAGTACGTAGTGACACTTGGTGTTTGCGTACCGGGGATCCACGCACAGCTTGAGTTGTGCCATCAGGATGAGGGTGGCATTGGACGTGCTTTTTTCCCCGTTGCCCAGATCTTTGTACATTCTGCCCCTTCGGACCCGGTCCATCTTTGATCTCCATATAAAATGGAAGATGCCTGGGTGACTGCGGTGGCACAGGTTCTGGGAAGATGCTAGACCCATGCCACATATAACAACACTCACACCTGATGACCAGATTTTTTCCCGCGATGGAGAGCGACCGTTGCTCCCATCTGCCCAGTTTCTGCCTCACTTTGCTGATACGCTCCTCCCAAGACTTGGCGCACGCCCCAGCCCCTCTGAACCAAATACCCAGCACCTTCAGGTGGTCAGTCCTGACGGTGAAGGGGATCGAGGATTGGTCGGCCCAGTTCCCGAAGAGCATGGCCTCGCTCTTGCCTCGGTTGACCTTGGCCCCTGAGGCCCGTTTGAACTGGTCACATATGCGCATGAGTCTGCGCACGGACAGCGGATCCGAGCAGAAAACGGCGACGTCATCCATGTACAGAGAGGCCTTAACCTGCAGGCCCCCACTGCCAGGAATAGTCACCCCTCTCAGGCTCACATTCTTCCTGATGGACTCGGCAAATGGCTCTATGCAACACGCAAACAAGGCAGGAGAGAGAGGGTAGCCCTGCCTGACTCCAGATCTGACTGGGAAGCTATCTGATTCCCACCCGTTGATTGAGACTGCACTGACAATGTTGGTGTAGAGCAGTCTGATCCAATTGCAGATTCCCTCCCCAAAGCCCATTTTTGAGAGAACATCTCTCATATATGTTTGTGATAATCTGTCAAAGGCTTCCTCCTGGTCCAGGCTGATCAGGCAGGTGTCCAACCCTCTGTCCTGCACGTAGGCGATCATATCCCTGAGGAGTGAGAGACTCTCAGCGATCTTCCTGCCCGGCACAGCACAGGTTTGGTCAGGGTGAATCACCGACCCCAGAGCAGACCTGACCCAGTTGGCGATAACCTTTGACAACATTTTATAATCTACGTTTAATAGTGAGATTGTTCTCCAATTTCTAATTTCCTCCCTCTCCCCCTTCCGCTTGTAGATGAGGGTGATGATGCCTTTCCTCATGGATTCACTCATGGTACCTGCCCGAAGCATACTGACATACACATCCAACAGGTCCCGGCCAATCAAGTCCCACAGAGCGGAATAGAGTTCGACCGGTAAGTTGTCGCTTCCGGGAGTTTTATTCTTTTCGAAGGACTCGAGGGCCTTGGTCAGCTCGTCCAGAGATAGCGACTGGTCCAGCCTCTCCCGTGTTCTGTCGTCTAAGACCTCCGTGATAGAGGACAGGAACGACTGGGAGGCCGCGCTGTCGGTCGGTTTCACGTCATACAGACTGGCATAGAAGGATTTACTGATCCTCATGGAGTCAGCCTGAGCTGACATTACCGAGCCATCTTCTTCCTTCAAGCTGCTGAGCACGGAGCTCTCTTTGTGCACCTTCTGGAAGAAGAAACGTGAGCACGTCTCGTCCTGCTCCACGGAGCGGACCCTGGACCGGAAGATTATCTTGAAGGCTTCCGAGGCAAAGAGCGAGGCTTGCTGGCCCTTCACCTCCTTGAGGTCCTCCGTGACATCGACCCCCATCATCTGCAGCAGGAGCAGGTTCTGCATACTTTCCTGGAGCTGGGACAGTTTTCCCCGCCTCTCTCTCGCCTCCTGAACACCTTTGAGGATGAAGACCTCTTGATGTTCCCTTTTACTGTTTCCCACCAGTCCGCTGGAGACTCAAAGAGGGGCTTCACGGTTCTCCAACCTGTGTAATCCCTCTTGAGCTCCTCAATGTTTCCCAGGGTCAACAGCTTTGTGTTCAGCTTCCACGTTCCCTTACCAGCCCGCTGCTCATCCTGTAGGTGACAGTCGGCCAGCAGGAGGCAGTGGTCAGAGAAGAACACCGGCTTGACGACACACTGCTGCTGCTGAGCATTGGTGGTGGAGGGAGTCGGTGTTTGTTCTGCCACATCCTTCCCATTTCTACACCAAACAATGTAATTGCACCCTTTTGGTTCCTCAACTTCAACTAAATTGACTCTGTCATTGAACCCTCTGGAATATCCTGTTTCTGCAGAAAATCTCACAGGCACGAACAGTGCCCAGTAAGACAATTGATCACTTTCAGAAACAGTGCAGAAGTAGGACATGGTCAGGCAAATATGTTAATGGGATAGAACAGCCTACAATGTGACAAAAGCTCAAGGTATCTCTGGGGAATCCATTTAATCCAAATTCTGACAAGAAGACAATTATGTCAATGACACCTCACTAATTTAAAAGTTGATGCAGGGGCGAGTGTATATTATCAGATAGTGCACCGTGAAGGGGACTAATATACTGGCAGGGAGATTTGCTAGAGCTGCTCGGGAGGATTTAAACTCAAAGTTTGTGCGAAGATTTGTAGCTCGGGTGCTCGTTGTTGTGGTTCTGTTTGCCGAGCTGGAAGTTTTTGTTGCAAACGTTTCATCCCCTGGCTAGGCGACATCATCAGTGCTTGGGAGCCTCCTGCGAAGCACTTTTTTGATGTTTCTTCCGGTGTTTATAGTGGTCTGTCCCTGCCGCTTCCGGTTGTCAGTTTCAGCTGTCCGCTGTAGTGGTTGGTATATTGGGTCCAGGTCGATGTGTTTGTTGATGGAGTTTGTGGATGAATGCCATGCCTCTAGGAATTCCCTGGCTGTTCTCTGTCTGGCTTGCCCTATGATAGTAGTGTTGTCCCAGTCGAATTCATGTTGCTTGTTGTCTGCGTGTGTGGCTACTAAGGATAGCTGGTCGTGTCGTTTCGTGGCTAGTTGATGTTCATGTATGTGGATTGTTAGCTGTCTTCCTGTTTGTCCTATATAGTGTTTTCTGCACAAAACACTATATAGGACAAACAGGAAGACAGCTAACAATCCGCATACATGAACATCAACTAGCCACAAAACGACACGACCAGCTATCCTTAGTAGCCACACACGCAGACAACAAGCAACATGAATTCGACTGGGACAACACCACTATCATAGGGCAAGCCAGACAGAGAACAGCCAGGGAATTCCTAGAGGCATGGCATTCATCCACAAACTCCATCAACAAACACATCGACCTGGACCCAATATACCAACCACTACAGCGGACAGCTGAAACTGACAACCGGAAGCGGCAGGGACAGACCACTATAAACACCGGAGGAAACATCAAAGAAGTGCTTCGCAGGAGGATCCCAAGCACTGATGATGTCGCCTAGCCAGGGGACGAAACGTTTGCAACAAAAACTTCCAGCTCGGCGAACAGAACACAACAGGATTTAAACTCATAAGGTTGGGGGGGTAGGGGTGCAGGGGAATGGATGTGGTACCCAGGGGTACAGTGAGGAAAGAGATCAATCTGAGACTGGTACAGTTGAGAACAGAAGCGAATCAAACAGTCAGGGCAGGCAGGGACAAAGCAGAGAACAAGGTAGGACTGAAAAATTTAACAGCATTTACTTCAATGCAAAGGGCCTAACAGGGAAGGCAGATGAACTCAGGGCATGGTTAGGAACATGGGACTGAGATATCATAGCAATTACAGAAACATGGCTCAGAGATGGACAGGACAGGAAGCTTAATGCTCCAGGATACAAATGCTACAGGAATGATAGAAAGGGAGGCGAGAGAGGAGGGGGAGTGGCGTTTTTGATAAGGGATAGCATTACAGCTGTACTGAGGGACGATATTCCCGGAAATACATCCAGGGAAGTTAATTAGGACGAACTGAGAAATAAGAAAGGAATGATCACCTTATGAGGATTGTATTGTAGACGCCTAATAGTCAGCGGGAAATTGAGAAACAAATTTGTAAGGAGATCTCAGTTATCTGTAAGAGTAATAGGGTGGTCATGTTAGGGAATTTTAACTTTCCAAACATAGATGGGATTGCCATAGTGTTAAGAGTTTAGATGGAGAGGAATTTGTTAAGTGGGTACAAGAAAATTTTCTGATTTTCTTTGTGGATGCACCTATTAGAGCAGGTGCAAAACTTGACCTACTCTTAGGAAATAAGGCAGGGCAGGTGACTGGGGTGTCAGTGGGGGAGCACTTTGGGGCCAGCGACCAAAATTCTATTAGATTTAAAATAGTGATGGAAAAGGATAGACCAGATCTAAAAGTTGAAGTTCTAAATTGGAGAAAGGCTAATTTTGACGGTATTAGGTAAGAACTTCCAAAAGCTGATTGGGGGGCAGATGTTCGCAAGTAAAGAGACGGCTGAAAAATGGGAAGCCTTCAGAAATGAGATAATGAGAATCCAGAGACAGTATATTCTTGTTAGGGTGAAAGGAAAGGCTGGTAGGTATAGGGAATGCTGGATGACTAAAGAAATTGAGGGTTTGGTTAAGAAAAAGAAGGAAGCATAAGTCAGGTATAGACAGGATAGATCGAGTGAATCCTTAGAAGAGTATAAAGGAAATAGGAGTATACTTAAGAGGGAAATCAGGAGGGCAAAAAGGGGACATGAAATAGCTTTGGCAAATAGTGTTAAGGAGAATCCAAAAGGTTTTTACAAATACATTAAGGATAAATGGGTAACTAAGGAGAGAATAGGGCCCCTCAAAGGTCAGCAAGGCAGCCTTTGTGTGGAGCTACAGGAGATGGGGGAGGTACTAAACGAGTATTTTGCATCAGTATTTACTGTGGAAAAGGGAATGGAAGATATAGAATGTAGGGAAATAGTTGGTGACATCTTGAAAAATGTCAATATTACGGAGGAGGAATTGTTTGATGTCTTGAAATGCATAAAAGTGGATAAATCCCCAGAACCTGATCAGGTGTACCCTAGAACTCTGTGGGAAGCTAGGGAAGTGATTGCTGGGCCTCTTGCTGAGATATTTGTATCATCGATAGTCACAGATGTGGGGTGCCAGAAGACTGGAGGTTGGCAAACGTGGTTCCACTGTTTAAGAAGGGTGATAAGGACAAGCCAGGAAACTATAGACCAGTGAGCCTGACATCGGTGGTGCGCAAGTTAGATTAGATTCCCCACAGTGTGGAGACAGGCCCTTTGGCCCAACTAGTCCACACCGACCCTCCAAAGAGAAACCCACCCAGACCCCACTCCCCCTGACTAATGCACCTACTTCTATGGGCAATTTAGCATGACCAATTCACCTAACCTGCACATCTTTGAACTATAGGAGTAAACTGAAGCACCCGGAGGAAACGCAGACACGGGGAGAACGTGCAAACTCTACACAGACAGTCACCCGAGGCTGGAATCGAACCTGGGTCCCTGGGGCTGTGAGGCAGCAGTGCAAACCACTGAGTCACCAAGCCGTCCCAAAAACTTAGGACATCGCACAACGTGGGGCTCAAACCCACGACCCTGAGATTAAGAGTCTCATGCTCTACCGACTGAGCTAGCTGGGCACCACATAAAGTTGTTGGAGAGAATCCTGAGAGACAGAATGTACATGTATTTGAAAAGGCAAGGACTGATTAGGGATAGTCAACACGGCTTTGTGCGTGGGAAATCATGTCTCATAAACTTGATTGAGTTTTTTGAAAAAGTAACAAAAAGAGGATTGATGAGGGCAGAGTAGTAGATGTGATCTATATGGACTTCAGTAAGGCATTCAACAAGGTTTCCCATGGGAGACTGGTGAGCAAGGTTAGATCCCATGGAATATAGGGAGAATGAGCCATTTGGATACAGAACTGGCTCAAATTAGATTTCTGAATGGACTCTCAAATTTTCAATTTAATGTTATGATTTGCAGGTGCCAGTGTTGGACTGGGGTGTACAAAGTTAAAAATCACACAACACCAGGTTATAGTCCAACAGGCGTATTTGGAAGCACTAGCTTTCGGAGCGCTGCTCCTTCACCAGTAGTTCTGGACATAACGATCTGATGAAGGAGCAGCGCTCCAAAAGCCAATGCTTCCAATTTAATGTTGACCTCGCTCTTTGCGCATGTTCTCTGCAGCCGTAACATTGTGTTCCTCACTCTTATTACCCTAATGTATCTTTGTATGGTGTGATCTGCTTATACTGCATTCAAGACAAAACGTTTCACAGTACCTAGGTACATGGGACAATAATAAATCAAATCAAGCCTTCAGAGTTAAGTTATACAAATTAGATCTGTTTTCTTTAGAATTTAGAAGGTTAAAGGATGATCTGATTGAAGTCTTCAAGGTATTAATAAGAAAAGACAATGATGATAAAGAGAAACTATTTCCACTGGTTGGGACTTCTAGAACTAGGGAGCTTGGGGTCAGACAGAAGAGATGTTCGGAAGAACTTCTGCACACACTTGGTGGTAGATATTTGGAACTCTCTCCCAAAAATGGCAATGGATGCTGGATCAGTTGTTAATTTTAAATGTTTGAGATAGATACTGTTTTCATTAATCAAATGTACTATGGGATATGGGCCAAATGCAAGTTTATGGAGTTAAGCAACAGATCAGCCACAATCTCATTGAATGGCAGACCGGGCTTGAGGGGCTGAATGGCCTCCTCCAGGTCTTATGTTCCTGCTGTTGGCTGCCTCAGTCTGTCAGAGCAGATTTTTTTATTCTCAATCTGCTGCCAAATCTGTGTTACAGTGCGTAGACTCATTGTTTCAGCTTGGGTTTTGATGCTTTCATTTTCCCACAATCATTGCATTATTGGTTAAACCAACAAGATTACTTCCTCAAAATATACAACTTGTCAATTGCCTCTTGCCTGGCATGATCTCTGGTGCTGATACTGACAATACTTCCTGAAAAAAAAACAAGAACAAAATATTCTGCTCGAACTTGCGTCTTCTCAGATTCTGATGTCAGGTTTGAGTCTGTCATCAAGTTGTATTGAATTCTGAATCACATTGATTGAGAATTCATCAATGAACACAAGTTGCGTTTGCTTCTCATATGCTCCCTCATTATCACCAGCATTGCCTTGTAAACTTTGCATAGTGAAAAATCTTCAGTGCTGATCAGAGTGGAAGCCATCTTTGCCAATCTTGTAGTGGCATCTTGCTCACAGTATGAGACAAATTTCTTTTGCCAATATAATTAACCTCAATCTCTGGACTGTGTCTTTTGTTTGGATTTTCATAGAATCCCTAGAGTGTGTAGAGCAGGCTATTCAACCCATCAAGTCCATACTGACCCTCTGAAGAGCATCCCAATCAGACCCACACCCACACCCTAATCCTGTAATCCCACCTTTCTCATGGCTAATCCATCTCGCCAGCATATCCCTGGACACTATGGGCAATTTAGCATGGATAATCCACCTTAACCTGCACATCTTTGGACTGTGGGAGGAAACCGGAGCACCTGGAGGAAACACAGACACACAGACATGCATGAGCACAGACAGACACACACAGAATGAGCAAACTCCACACAGCCACCCGGGTCCCTGGCACAGTGAGGCAGCAGTGTTAACCACTGAGTCACGTGCTGCCCATTTATTATGAATCTAGAAAGCCCTTTGAAATCTTTTACCGGTTAACCCATGACCAGATGTTCAGGAACTGAAATTTATTTGACCATTCCCCCCAGGATTGCCTGCTGCTGAAGCACTGTTATTCCAATATCACAAGAGGAATCAGGTCAATACAGATATTCATGCTCATTAGTGAGTATTCTTGTCCAAGAAGAATGTATACGTTCTCTATATCTGATATGCCTTGTGTAGTAGAATATTTTTTTGCATATCTTTAAAATCTTAAATGATATATTTCCCAGCCCATGTAGATGCACTGCATTAGAATGTAAACTGTACTTATTGAGTCATAGAGATGTACAGCACGGAAACAGATCCTTTGGTCCAACTTGTCCACGCCGACCAGATATCCCAACCCAATCTAGTCCCACCTGCCAGCACCCAGCCCATATTTCTCTAAACCCTTCCTATTCATATACCCATCCAGATGCCTTTTAAATGTTGTAATTGTACCAGCCTCCACCACGTCCTCTGGCAGCTCATTCCATACACGTACCATCCTCTGCATGAAAAAGTTGCCCCTTAGGTCTCTTTTAAATCTTTCCCCTCTCACCCTAAACCTATGCCCTCTAGTTCTGGACTCCCTCATCCCATGGAAAAGCCTTTGCCTATTAGAAACCTCTATGAGGTCACCCCTCAGCCTCTGACACTCCAGGGAAAACAGCCCCAGCCTGTTCAGCCTCTCCCTATAGCTCAGATCCTCCAACCCTGGCAACATCCTTGTAAAGCTTTTCTGAACCCTTTCAAGTTTCACAACATCCTTCCGATAGGAAGGAGACCAGAATTGCACACAATGTTCCAAAAGTGGCCTAACCAATGTCCTGACATGACCTTCCAACTCCTCTACTCAATACTCTGACCAATAAAGGAAAGCATATCAAACGCCTTCTTCACTATCGTATCTACCTGCGACTCCACTTTCAAGGAGCTATGAACCTGCACTCCAAGGTCTCTTTTTTCAGCAACACTCCCTAGGACCTTATCATTAAGTGTACAAACCCTGCTAAGATTTGCTTTTCCAAAATGCAGCACCTCACATTTACCTGAATTAAACTCCATCTGCCACTGTTCAGCCCATTGGCCCATCTGATCAAGATCCTGTTGTAATCTGAGGTAACCTTTGTTGCTGTCCACCACACCTCCAATTTTGGTGTCACCTACAAACTTGCTAATTATACCTCCTATGTTCAAATCCAAATCATTTATATAAATGACAAAAAGTAGTGGACCCAGAACCGATCCTTGTGGCACTCCACTGGTCACAGGCCTCCAGTCTGAAAAACAACCCTCCACCACCACCCTCTGTCTTCTACCTTTGAGCCAGTATCTGTATCCAAATGGGCTAGTTCTCCCTGTATTCCATGAGATCTAACTTTGCTCACCAGTGTCCCATGGGGAACCTTGGCGAACACCTTACTGAAGTCCATCTAGATCACATCCACTGCTCTGCCCTCATCAGTCCTCTGTTACTTCTTGAAAAAACTCAATCAAGTTTATGAGACACACACAAAGCCATGCTGACTGTCCCTAAACAGTCCTCGCCTTTCCAAATACATGTACATCCTGTCCCTCAGGATTCCCTCCAATAACTTGCGCACCACCTACGTCAGGCTCACTGGTCTATAGTTCCCTGGCTGTTCCTTACCACCCTTCTTAAACAGTGGAACCACGTTTGCCAACCTCCAGTCTTCCGGCACCTCACCTTGACTATCGATGATACAAATATCCCAGCAAGAGGCCCAGCAATCACTTCCCTAGCTTCCCACAGAGTTCTTGGGTACACCTGATCAGGTCCTGGGGATTTATCCACTTTTATGCATTTCAAGACATCCAGCACTTCCTCCTCCGTAATATGGACATTTTTCAAGATGTCACCATCTATTTCCCTACATTCTATATCTTCCATGTCCTTTTCCACAGTAAATACTGATGCAAAATACTCGTTTAGTATCTCCCCCAATTCCTGCGGCTCCACACAAAGGCCGCCTTGCTGATCTTTGAGGGGCCCTATTCTCACCCTAGTTACCCATTTGTCCTTAATGTATTTGTAAAAACCCTTTGGATTTTCCTTAACTCTATTTGTCAAAGCTATTTCATGTCCCCTTTTTGCCCTCCTGATTTCCCTCTTAAGTATACTCCTACTGTGTTTATACTCTTCTAAGGATTCACTCGATCTATCCTGTCTATACCTGACTTATGCTTCCTTCTTTTTCTTAACCAAACCCTCAATTTCTTTAGTCATCCAGAATTCCCTATACCTACCAGCCTTTCCTTTCACCCGAACAAGAATATATTGTCTCTGGATTCTCATTATCTCATTTCTGAAGGCTTCCCATTTTCCAGCCGTCCCTTTACCTGCGAACATCTGCTCCCAATCAGCTTTTGAAGGTTCTTGCCTAATACCGTCAAAATTGGCCTTACTCCAATTTAGAACTTCAACTTTTAGATCTGGTCTATCCTTTTCCATCACTATTTTAAAACTAATAGAATTATGGTCACTGGCCCCAAAGTGCTCCCTCACTGACACCTCAGTCACCTACCCTGCCTTATTTCCCAAGAGTAGGTCAAGTTTTGCACCTTCTCTGGTAGGTGCATCCACATACTGAATCAGAAAATTTTCTTGTACACACTTAACAAATTCCTTTCGATCTAAACCTTAACACTATGGCAGTCCCAGTCTATGTTTGGAAAGTTAAAATCCCCTACCATAATCACCCTATTATCCTTACAGATACCTGTAACTGAGATCTCCTTACAAATTTGTTTCTCAATTTCCCGCTGTCTATTAGGGAATCTATAATACAATCCCAACAAGGTAATCATGCATTTCTTATTTGTCAGTTCCACCTAAATAACTTCCCTGCATGTATTTCTGGGAATATCCTCCCTCAGTACAGCTGTAATGCTTATCAAAAACGCCACTCCCCCTCCTCTCTTGCCTCCCTTTCTATCCTTCCAATGGCATTTGTATCCTGGAACATTAAGCTGCCAGTCCTGTCCATCCCTGAGCCATGTTTCTGTAATTGCTATGATATACCAGACCCATGTTCCTAACCATGATCTGATTTCATCTGCCTTGCCTGTTAGGCCTCTTGCTTTGAAGTAAATGCTGTTTAATCTATCAGTCCTACCTTGTTCTCTGCGTTGTCCCTGCCTGCCCTGACTGTTTGACTCACTCCCATTCCCAACTGTACCAGTCTCAGATTGATCTCTTTTCTCACCATCTCCCTGGGTCCCCCCACCACCCCCCCCCCCCCCCCCACCTTACTAGTTTAAATCCTCCCGAACAGCTCTAGCAAATCTCCCTGCCAGTATATTAGTTCCCATCCAATTCAGATGCAATCCATCCTTCTTGTACAGGTCACGTCTACCCCAGAAGAGATTCCAATGATCCAAAAATGTGAATCCTTCTCCCATGCATCAGCTCCTCAACCATGCATTCATCTGCTCTAACCTCCTAGTCCTATCCTCACTAGCTCGTAGCACCGGGAGTAATCCAGATATTACTACTCTCGAGGACCTCCTTTTAAATTCCGGCCGAACTCTCCATATTCTCCCTTCAGAATCTCAACCTTTTCCCTTCCTATGTCATTGGTTCCAATGTGCACAAAGACCTCCTGTTGGCCCCTCTCCCATTTGAGAACATTCTGCACCCTCTCTGAGACATTCTTGATCCTGGCACCAGGGAGGCAACACACCATTCTGATTTTTCGCTGCTGGCCCAAGAAAAGTCTGTCTGTGTCTCTGACTAGACAGTCCCCTATCACAATCGATTGTTTGGAACCTGACATACCCCTCATTACATTAGAGCCAGTCTCAATACCAGAAACTTGGCTGTTCATGCTACATTCCCCTGAGAGTCCATCACTGCCTACATTTTCCAAAACAGTATACTTGTTTGAAATGGGGATAGCCACAGGAGACTCCTGCACTACTGGCCTCCTTCTCCTAACGTTCCTGGAGTTAAGCCATTTATGTGACTGTATCTGCAGCTTTTCTTCCTTCCTATAACTGCCATACATCACACCCCCTGGCTCTTGTGAATTCATTATTGCCTCTAACTGTCACTCCAACCAATCCATGCGATCTGACAGGATTCGCAACCAAAGACACTTCCTGCAGACATAATCATCAGTAACATGGAAACTCTCCTTAAACTCCCCTATCCAACAGGAAGAGCATATCACTCTACTAAAGACCATCTTTGCTCCTTCACAATCTACAGATCCAGAAAATAGCAATGTCTTTTTGCTCCACAAAACAGTGCTCCAGGCTAACTTAGTACTTATGGCTTAAATTTTTAAAATTTAAACGAGACAGATTTCAATAAAACACATAATCAAGAACAAACCCACTCTACTCACTACAGTAGACTTGAGCAAGTTACACATTAAAAACTATGCACTTATCTGTTCCTGTGCTGTCAGCTCCCCCACACAGATTCCTCCAGGGTCAGCTGTGAATTTTGCTGTTTGTTAATTTTTCCTAGATGCACTCCAATGTCCAGAGATGCATGAATTCAAACAGCAAAGGCAGTAACTGTGCAGATTCACTGCTGTGTCAGTTAGAAATGTGGGTTTCTTTCTCTCCCCCTCTCTCTCCTTCACTGACCATGTGCTGCCTATTGTCTGCTCTTCTCCCTTTTAAAAGTGCTGTTGTTTTGATCTTTTTCCCCCAAAGTTCCAAAACATTTCAACAGCCCATAAAACAATAATTGCTGCTCCTGGAATTTGAGGAAATCACCTCCATCACGTAAAACATCTCAAATAAAAGATTGTGAATCTGTGGAATTAGCTACCTCAAAGTGCAATGGATGCTGGAAGAGTGAGTAAATTTAAGGAGGAGTTAGACAGAGTTTTAATTGGTAATGGGTTGAAGGGATATGGAGCAGAGACAGGAAAATGGGGGTGAGGAGCATATCAGCCTTGATTGAATGGTGGAGCAGACTGGAGGGGTCGAATGGCCTAATTCATCTCATGTATCTTAATAACTTCTGAACTTGTGCTCAAATTCCTGACCAATAAAGGCAAGCATGCCATACACCTTCTTTACTACTTTATTGTCCATCCCAGGGGACAGCTAAGAGTCAAATCATTGCTATGGGTCTGGAGCCACATGTAGGCCAGACCAGGTAAGGATGGCAGTTTCCTTCCCTAAAGGACATTAGTGATCCAGATGTTTTTTTCCTGATAATTAACAATGGAGTCATGGTCATCATTAGACTCGTAATTCCAGATTTTTATTGAATTTAAATTCTAACATCAGGCATGTCAAGATTCAAATCAAGTCCCCAGAATATTATCTGGGTCTCTAGGTTACTTGAGTCATAGAATCCCTACAGGGTGGAAACAGACCCTTCGGCCCAACAAGTCCACACCAACCCTCCGAAGAGTAACCCATCCAGACCCATTCCCCTGTCCTATTACTCTACATTTCCCCCAACTAATGCGCCTAACCAACACATTCCTGAATACAATGGGCAATTTAGCAAGGCCCATCTGTCCTAACCTGCATACCTTTGGACTGTGGGAGGAAACTGGAGCACATGGAGGAAACCCACACAGACACGGGGAGAATGTGCAAACTCCACACAGTCTCCTGAGGCTGGAATCGAACCCGGGTCCCTGATGCTGTGAGGCAGCAGTGCTAACCACTGAGCCACCATGCCGCCCTATGATAATACCTCCAGGCCATTGCCTCCCCTAAAGAGGACATTTTATGTACTGGATTGCTGATGATGAGTTTCCCAAAAGAACAGGAAATTCCTCTGTTAGAATATTAATCCCATGAATTTTCTACACAAAATAAGATGAGAATTTGTCTTCCATCCAGACTTGGAAATAAACTTCCTTCACTGTCACTGGGTCAAAATCCTGGAATTCCCTCCCTAAGTGCATTGTTGGTCCACCTACAGCACATGGACTGCAGCGGTTCAAGAAGGTAGCTCACCCCCACCTTCTCAAGGGGCAACTAGGGACGGGCAATAGACACTGGTCTTGTTAGTGGTGTCCACGTCCTGGGAATGAATTTCAATAAGTGTCAGCAAAGGTTGAAATTAAATGATAGAAATTTAGACTCATACATTATGGAACAGGCCCTGTGGCCTCCTCTACATTGGGGAGACAGGCCACCTACTTGCGGAACGTTTCAGGGATTTCCCCCCCGACGTGGTCGATGATGCTCTCCACTGCATCTCCTCCACTTCCCGCACCTCTGCCCTTGAACCCCGCCCCTCCAATTGCCACCAGGACAGAACCCCACTGGTCCTCACCTTCCACCCCACCAACCTCCAGATACATCGTATCATCCTCCGTCATTTCCGCCACCTCCAAACAGACCCCACCATCAGGGATATATTTCCCTCTCCACACCTATCAGTGTTCCTGAGAGACCACTCCCTCCGCGACTCCCTCGTCAGGTCCACACCCCCATCAACCCAACCTCCACTCCCGGCACCTTCCCCTGCAACCGCAAGAAGTGCAAAACGTGCGCCCACACCTCCCCCCTCACCTCCCTCCAAGGCCCCAATGGTTCCTTCCATATCCGTCGCAAATTCACCTGCACTTCCACACACATCATTTACTGCATCCGCTGCACCCGATGTGGTCTCCTATACATTGGGGAGACAGGCCGCCTACTTGCAGCACGTTTCAGGGAACACCTCTGGGACACCCGCACCAACCAACCCAACCGCCCCGTGGCTGAACACTTTAACTTCCCCTCCCACTCCGCCAAGGACATGCAGGTCCTTGGCCTCCTCCATCGCCAGACCATAGCAACACGACGGCTGGAGGAAGAGCGCCTCATCTTCCGCCTAGGAACCCTCCAACCATACGGGATGAATGTAGATTTCTCCAGCTTCCTCATTTCCCCTCCCCCCACCTTATCTCAGTCTCAACCCCCAGATTCAGCACCGCCCTCTTGACCTGCAATCTTCTTCCCGACCTCTCCGCTCCCACCCCCTCTCCGGCCTATCACTCTCACCCTCACCTCCTTCCACCTATCGTATTCTCAGCGCCCCTCCCCCAAATTCCCTCACTCCTACCTTTTATCTCAGCCGCTTGGCACAGCAGCCTCATTCCTGAAGAAGGGCTTATGCCTGAAACGTCAATTCTCCTGCTCCTCGGATGCTGCCTGGCCTATTGTGTTTTTCCAGCACATTTTCCAACTCTGGTCTCCAGCATCTGCAGTCCTCACTTTCTCCTGCTACTAATACGAGTCCCACTTTGTCACATTTGAATGTTATGACACTTCAAGTGCTCATCCAAACGCTGTTTAAAGATCATGAGGTTTCCTGCCTCTCCCTGGGTGAACAACATATCCCCTCTAAAACTCCTTCCTTTCACTTTAAAATTATGCCTCTCATTATTGCATTTGATAAGGTTCCCCACAGGTAGGCTATTGCACAAAATACAGTGGCGTGGGATTGAGGGTGATTTCATGGTGTGGATTGGAAATTGGCTAGCTGAAAGAAGACAGAGGGTGGTGGTTGATGGGAAATGTTCATCCTGGATTTCAGTTACGAGTGGTGTACTGCAAGGATCTGTTTTGGGGCCACTGCTGTTTGTCATTTTTATCAGTGAGTCAGGCAGCATCCAAGGAACAGGAGAATCGACGTTTCGGGCATAAGCCCTTCTTCAGGCTTATGCCCGAAACGTCGATTCTCTTGTTCCTTGGATGCTGCCTGACCTGCTGCGCTTTTCCAGCAACGCATTTTCAGCTCTGATCTCCAGCATCTCCAGCATCTGCAGCCCTCACTTTCTCTCAAAGATTTTTATCAGTGACCCAATTGAGGGCGTAGAAGGATGGGTTAGTAAATTTGCGGGTTTTATGTAGGCAGATAGCGGTGGATAGCGGTGAAAGATATTGCAATTATAGAGGGACATAGATAAGCTGCAGAGCTGGGCTGAGAGGAGGCAAATGGAGTTTAATGCAGAAAAGTGTGAGGTGATTCACTCTGGAAGGAGAAACAGGAATGCAGACTACTGGGCTAATGGTAAGGTTCTTGGTAGTGTAGATGAGCAGGGAGATCTCTGTGTCCAGGTACATAGACTCCTGAAAGTTGCCACCCAGGTTGATAGGGTTGTTAAGAAGGCATACGGTATGTTAGCTTTTATTGGCAGAGGGATGGTCATGCTGTAGCCGTAGAAAACTCTGGTGCTGCTATACTTGGAGTATTGCATATGGTCACCGCATTATAGGAAGGATGTGGAAGCTATGGGAAGGCTTCAGAGGAGATTTACCAGGATGTTGCCTGATATGGAGGGAAGGTCTTACAAGGAAAGGCTGAGGGACTGGAGGCTGTTTTCATTTGAGAGGAGAAGGTTGAGAGATGACTTAATTGAGACATATAAGATAATCAGAGGGTTAGATCATGTGGACAGTGAGAGCCTTTCTCCTCGGATGGTAATGGCTAGCACGAAGAGACATAGCTTTAAACTGAGGGGTGATAGATATAGGACCAATGTCAGAGGTAGTTTCTTTACTCAGAGAGGAGTAAGGATGTGGAACACACTGCCTGCAACACTAGTTGACTCGCCGGCTTTAAGGGCATTTAAATGGTCATTGGACAGATATATGGATGAGAATGGAATAGTGTAGGTTAGATGGGCTTCAGATTGGTATCACAGGTCGATGCAACATTGAGGGCTGAAGGGCTGTAACGTTCTGCATTTTATTGACCCTTTGATTAAGGGCAACTACTGTTTTCCCTTCACCCTGTCTATGCCCCTTATAATCTTATATACCTCAATCGGAATCCCCCCCTCAGCCTTCGCTGCTCTAAAGAAAACTATCTGAGCATATCCAATCTGTGTTCATGCCTGAAGTGTTCCATCCCAGGCAACACCCTGGTCAACCTCCTTTGCAACCCCTCCAGCACAAGAAAAAGGGTTAACGTTCAAGACCCTTCCCCAGAAAACAATGAGGGGGCAACACCAGAGTAAAAACCTTCAGGCTATTTGTTTCCGAAAACATTGAAATATAAGGTGCACGTGAATGAAATCTGCATTGCAAACTGAGTTGGGTATCATTGGATGCCATATACTGTGTTTAACCAAAGATCCATTTTACTGTCATTAGTGAATTTTGGAAGTTTAGGAATGATGCATATTTTTCTGAAACAAGTGTGGAAATCCCAGCTGCTCCTTGTTCTGACCATACACATCACACTCAAGCTGCAGTGTCAGTAAGGAACTGTGAGGAGATCTCTCACCCTAGCCCAACATCTTTGGTTGCAATTAGCATAGTGCGAGGATCATGCCTTTAATCTGTCCAACCTTGTTAAACACTGACCTCAGTGAGGAATACAATATAAACTCCACAGCCTCCAGGCTCTACGTAATTCTTTTGTTCCTTATCTATACAGGAAACAATTCAATCTCTGCCCATTGGTGAGCACTCTGGGCTCGTCAATTGTGAAACCAATGTACAAACAAAGTTAGTCAGTGTTGTGAGTAGTTCCTGTTGTGTGATGTTTCACCGTCAGCATGTTTATAAGAGACAGGCAGATTATATCACAACTTCATTATAATATGTGACGTGAGGGTATAAAGATCACAGTCATCTTACCTCAATGATCATTTAAGGCTTAAAAATCACACACCACCAGGTTATAGTCCAACACTACCACCTGATGAAAGAGCGTCGCTCCGAAAGCTAGTGTGCTTCCAATTAAACCTGTTGGACTATAACCTGGTGTTGTGTGATTTTTAACTTTGTACACCCCAATCCAACACCGGCATCTCCAAATCATTTAAGGCTTGACACTCTATAGGAGACCGAAAGTGAACTTAGAGAATGGTCCACTGAGCATCTCAGCCGGGCCCACAGGAGCCAACCAGACCTCCCAGTCACCACCCATTTCAATTCCCCTTCCCACTCCTTTTCCAGCATGACCATCTTTGGCCTCCTCCATTGACTCAGTGAATCAGACCGCAAGTTGGAGGAGCAACACCTCACCTTACACCTGGGCAGTCTACAGTCGGGAGGACTCAACATTGAGTTCTCCAATTTCAAATAACCTCCCTCCCCATCCCCCGACTCCCTTCCCAGCCCCTCCCCCTCCCTTCCATTGGTCCCAGCCACCAACCAGATTCATTCCTCCCATTGACCAACTAGGTCGTACCCTCTGCCTGTCTTCACCTATTCCCACCTCACCACCCTGTCCCCACCACCCCCTTTATCTGCAACTCCCCCCACACCCACCCCCAGTCCTGAAGAAGAGTTACACCCAAAACATTGACTTCTCCACATCCTGATGCTGCCTGGCTTATTGTGTTCTTCTAGACTCCTGCGTGTCTACTTTGGATTCCAGTATCTGCACCAGAGTATGACTATTGAGGCTTGCAGCAAGGCCATGGCTAGTGTGGTCAGCCTGCTAGCCATTGTCGCTGCTGCCCAAATATACGGGAAGGCTGGATTTTTGCAGAGGACTGAGCAGGTGGTCCATCTGACTGTGGACAAGGGGCTCACTGTGGGCAGGACACATCTACCCATCGATCCATTGGAGGTCATGATCTCTAATGTCCCACCATTCATTTCCAGTGAGCTCCTTCTCCCCCATCTCAACACCTCAGGGGAAATCCGGTCAGGTGTCCAACTGCTCCTGCTCGGTCTAAAGGGCCCTGCCCTCTATCACGTATACTTCTTCTGTTGCCAGCTGTTCATTTGCCTGGCCCGGGAGGACGTCACCGAGAGCTCTTTCACCCTCCCCCACGAGTGCACAGCCTACAGCGTCTTCTGGACGGTGGACGGTGCGGTGCCACCTGTGCTGCGAGGTGAGGCGCATAAGGAAGAACTGCCCCATCCATATGGCTGCCCAGCCCACACCAATGGCTGAGGGTGGTGCCGCCGCACCCACTCCCCCTCCCCCGAAGCAACACCACAAGCCATGCCAGCGGGGGGCTAAGCCAGGGGCTTCCAGTTCCTCGGACTCTGGCATGGAGGGGGGTGAGCGCTGGATGGACATAAGGCATGGAAGATGACCCAAAATGCCAAGCATGCCCCATGGATGGAATCCCATGCCCCCCTCAAAATCAGACCCTCACCCTGCCCCACCCTGGCGCAACAATGCCCTTGTGGCTGCACCAGCATCACCCTGGCACAGGAGCCCTGACCCCCCAGCCCCCCGGTTCCATGCCTCCTGACCCCATGCCCAACCTTGCCCCATTACGGCAACCCCTGGGGCACCAATGCCTGGTCCTTGCCCAACAATACCTGGCCCAAAGGTTCCTGAGCCCAAGCCCTGCCCACCTCAGTCAGACCCCTGCACCAATCTTGGGGAACCAACTGCTGACCCTCATCCTGCAGCTGTATTCCCGGTGCGTGGAGCCTTTCCTGCGCCTCTTGCGGAGGAGGTTGTCGGGGCTGGTTCTGTGCGGCGTGGGCACGGGGGTGGTCCTCTCGGCCTGACCCGACTGACCTGGGGAGGATGCACGAGTGCCAGGCCGTGTACTCGGCAGCGACTTCCACCAGGATCAACTGGGCCAAATGTTCCAGACTACTGGTCGGTCCGTGGCGGGTGGACTCTCTGCCGGAGGAGTTACGGGGGTTCAGCTGGAGTACCACCCATCTCCTCTACCTGGGGGTCTACCTCAGCCCGGCTGAGGAATCCTGGCCGGCCAACTGGCAGGAGCTGGAGGCCAAAGTCTCGGCTCGCCTCGGCTGCTGGACAGGACTGCTCCGAGTGCTATCTTACAGGAGTCGAGTGCTGGTCATAAGCCAGCTGGTGGCCGCCATGCTGTGGTACCAGCTGGTCACTTTGGTCCCTCCTCCTGGCTTTGTCGCTGACATCCAGAGAACGTTGGTCGACTTCTTCTGGGACAAAAAGATGCACTGGGTCGCCGCGCAGGTTCTGAGTCTCCCTATTGAGGAGGGTGGTCAGTCGCTGGGGTGCGTCCGCACCCAGGTCGCGACGTTCCGCCTTCAGACCTTGCAGCGATACCTTTACGTCGAGCCTCCTCCTCGGTGGTGCGCCCTGGCGATGTATTTTTTCCGCCAGGTGCGTAAACTCAACTACGACACGCAGCTCCTGTTCGTCGACCGTGACGGTTTGGAGGTCGCCCTCAAGACGCTGCCTGTCTTTTACCAGGACCTGATCACTGTCTGGAACATGGTCGAATCGCGTCGCCCCTACCCTCCGGCTGGAGTAGCGGCTGTCGTCAGGGAGCCGTTGCTCAGGAATCCGCACCTCCGTACTCGCGGGTTCGAGTGGCTGTCGGAGGGGAGGGCCGCGGCGGCGAGGGTGACCAGGGTCGGGGACGTGCTGGGTGCCGGGGGCCTGGGCTGGACGCTGCCGCAGGACATAGCAGGCAGGGCAGCGGTAGACGTCCAGTACGTGGCCACCGCCATCCGACGCCTCAAAACGGCGGTGCTCGGACCCGACGTAGTGCACCAGTTGGAGGACGCTCAGGTGTGCGGTGGGATCCCGTCCGCGCTCACCCCAGCCCGGACGGAATTTCACATTGGCCCCAAGGTCCCGTACTTCCCGCGGGAGCCTGTGCCCCATAACCTGAGCTGCCTCTGGAATTTTTGTTTTGCCCCTTTTAGGAACATAAAAAGGCGGGCCCTGTACAGACCACTGCTGCACATTGTCCACCTCTTCTCCCTCATCCACCGCCCAGACACATATAAGTTTGTGGGGTGAATTTGTACTTGCAGACTTACATTGTATTTTGCTCAAAAACTGTAAGATCCTGTTAATTCATTTTTTTAGATGAGAATCAGCCTAAACATTATGGCACAGACAGCAGCACACGGGGGCTAACACCGTTAACACATTATCTGGGCTGACACCAATTGTTAAAGTTCACCTGAGAATGTAACTTTTAAAAAAAGTTTTGTGATTTACATATGAAAGCAGTGAAACTATCATGGTCATTCTAACAGATGAGAGACTTAACAAACAATCAAGGTATTTTTCAATGTATAATTTCAGTTACATCACTCTGTAAACGTTTGCTATAAATTCTGTGTCTCATGATCTTATACTCCACCTGATGAAGGAATGGCGCTCCGAAAGCTAGTGCTTCCAAATAAACCTGTTGGCCTCTAACCTGGTGTTGTGTGAATTTTAACTCCCTAAGTCCGTAAACTCTGCCATCACTAAATCCTTCAATATCTTCCAAATTTGGCTTCTTCTCTACCTTTGTTGCTCATCTCCCTCTGCTGTTGGAAGCCATGCTTTTGTGGAAGATGCTCCTTGAAACCTAATTCTTCCAGCGATCTTTCCATCCTTGAGTTGGGTATCTCTTTATGTGGCTCGGGATGGCAACATCTTGTTTGGTTACCACTCCTGTGAGGCACCTTGAAACTTTCCAGATGCTTATAAAAGTTGAAAAATGGTGCTCAGCATTAGGATGACTGACAGTAAACTAGGATTTGTCTTTTATTTATTCATGGGATGAACGCATCGCTGGCTAGGCAGCCATCCATTTATTGCCCATCCCTAATTGGCCATAGGGCAGTTCAGTGTCAACCCCATTGCTGTGGGTGCTGAAGAAGATGTTTGGTATGCTTGCCTTCATTGGGCAGAACATTGAGAATAGGAGTTGTGGGGTCATGTCCCAATACAGGACATTGGTTAGGCCACTTTTAGAATGTTACATACAATTCTGGTCGCCCTGCTATAGAAAGGATGTTGTTAAACTTGAAAGGGTTCAGAAAAGGTTTACAAGAATGTTGATAGGACTGGAGGGTTTAAGGTATAGGGAGAGACTGAATAGGGTGGGGCTACATACCCCATTGAGATGTCTTTTAAATGTTGTCATTGTACCAGCCTCTACCACCCTCTCTGGCACATCATTCCATACAGACACCATGTTGCCCCTTAGGTCCCATTTAAATCTTTCCCCTCTCGCTTTATACCTTAGCCCTCTAGTTTTGGACTCCACTATCCTGGAGAAAAGACCTTGTCTATTTACCATACCCATACCCCTCACGATGTTATAAACCTCTATAAGCTCACCCCTCAACCTCCAATTCTGGGATAACTGTTACGACATAGAAATCAAACCCCTCTGTCAATTAAACCAAACATGCAGAAAAACTCGCCTCATGTCATAACCTGTTAAAATAGAGTGACAGAGAACTCCTAAATTCCACTATTGAAAGAAAAATAACAATTTATTTTCTTAACTCTAATAGTGAACACTAAGTAACAACAATTCACAATCCCAAGTTTCCCTTTTCCTAACGACTATCTTACCCCAACTCTATAAAAAATATGCTGTTCCAATAACACACTTATTAAACATTACACTAACTCAATCTCAAGACCACACAGTCGCTGTCCTCTTCGCTGCCTTCAATCTTCCAACTGCTCATCTGCCTGGGTTGCTTTCTTTTATTTTTACTATGTGTAGGTTTAATATGAAAAGGGAACCGTTGATAGAGTGTACTTTCTAATTTCTTTGAGAGCAAGATATTAGATGAACATTTACGTCCTTGACTCTATGTCAGTTGCTCTCTGTTTGATGGTAGTTGCTCTTTGACCAATTTTCAAGATGTCTGTGTTTTTTACAACTCCACACGATACATTAAATCCTTATAATTTGATTGGTTTTCAGGTGTCAAAACAATAAAATTCAAATTCCATTGGGTTTTAGCATCCTGGGTCTAATTTAAACTGGTTAAATTCAAAGCATTGTCAAAACAGCAGTCAACACTCAGGTATCCATTTAACAGCCATTTGCTGTATGTATCTATTTTCGAACAGCTCATCTTCCAGTCTTTCCACTTGGGGAGCTGAGCCTGCACTTTACTTCAAAATTCAGAAAACACTTCCTACTTTAAAGTGAATATACATGCTTCTGACTTTAAAACATATCTAAATTAAAGTCCTTCTGCCTCTCCTCAGTCCATTGGCCCATCTGATCAAGGTCCCATTGTAATCTGAGGTAACTTTTTTCACTATCCACTACACCTTGAATTTTGGTGTCATCTGCAAACTTTCTAACCATACCTCCTCTGTTCACATCCAAATCATTTATATAAAAGCTGTGGACCCAACACCGATCCTTATGGCACACCGCTGGCCCTACTCTTAGAGGTAAAACACCTTATTTTCTGCCTTGGGGCTCTTCAACCCCAGGGCACTAGTGTAGATTTCACAAGTTTCCTCATTTCCCCTCTTCCCCAACCTTATCCCAGATCCAACCTCCCAACTCAGCACTGGCCTCATGACCCGTCCTACCTGTCCATCTTCCTTCCCACCTATCCACTCCACCCTCCTCTCTGACCTACCACCATTACTCCCACCTCAATCCACCTATCACACTTTCAATTACCCTCCCCCCGGTCCCACCCTCCTCCCATTTATCTCTCCACCCCCTTGGCTCACAAGCCTCATTCCTGTTGAAGGGCTTTTGCCCAAAACGTCGATTCTCCTGCTCCTTGGATACTGCCTGACCTGCTGTGCTTTTCCAGCATCACACTCCCAATGCTGGTCACAGGCCTCCAGTCTGAAAAGCAACCCTCCACCACCACCCTCTGGTCTGTTTCCATGCTGTATGACTCTATGACTGTAACAGGGTTTGCTTGTAAATATTCAATTGGCCATAAGGGTGTTTTCCTGGTGGAACAGTAAAAAAATAATAAAGTCTATTCACAACAGTGTCTCCTATACCTTTCTGTCTCACTACATAACGAAAGAAATAGGAGCAGGAGTTGACCATAAGGCTGTTTGAATTTGTTTTGTTATGCAATAAGATTATGGTTAATTTTCGACACTTGACTCCACTTTCTTGCCCTCACTCCCTTGATTCCTTCAATGCCCAAAACTATGATCTTGAAATATTTTGGGCAACCTGCAGCCCTCTTGGGCAGGGAGTTGCAAAGAGTCACAACCCTGAGTGATGAGATGTCTCCTTCCCAGCTCAGTCCTGACTGGCAGAACCTTTCTCCCATAGTTCTAGACTCACCAGGAGAAATAACTGACAGGAAAGTTCCTGATCAAGCTCTCTTCATATTTTAGATATTGCAATAAAATTGTCTCTCATTCTTCTATGAACCAGAACTAAAAAGTCCACCTTGGCAGCACTGTGGCTCACTTGTGGAGAAAGAAAGTTACCCTTTTGGATGTCCAGTGACTCTCTACCTAATTGGATAACATTAAATGTTAGAAATTTATTTTCACCAAGACACTAGTAACAGTTGATCGTAAATCACCAGGTTATTACTTAGTTGCAGGCAACACGGTGGCTCAGTGGTTAGCACTGCTGCCTCACAGCAGCAGGGATCCCGGTTCAATTCCAGCCTCGGGCAACTATCTGTGTTGAGTTTGCACGTTCTCCCCATATCTGTGTGGGTTTTCTCCAGGTGCTCTGGTTTCCTCTCACACTGCAAAGATGTGTGGGTTAGGGCAGATCGGCCGGGGGAAATGTGGGGTTATGGGGGAATAGTTTTGGCCAGAGTGTTGTCCTCTAGGTAGGATGCTCTTCAAAGAGTTGGTGCAGACTCAATGGGCTGAATGACCTCTCTCTGCACTGTTGGGATTCTGTGTTTGGTTTGAAAATTGAGCAATGCCATACCAATGATACCTGTGACTGTGTCTAATACGTGAGTCAAAACTAAACTATCATTATCTGTCCATGAGATGCTTTGTCTTACAGTCTTAAGAATTGTAATAAGTAAACCCAATAGACAATCGTGTGTACCTTTCATAACTTACATGTAATTGACAGATCCATTCAATTTTGAAAGGGACATTTTGATCTTCCTCTGTCTTACTTCAAGACAAAGAGGGAGTCGCCAGTACCCCCTGATGAAGGCTTCTTTTAAACATACTGTCAATTCCACCAGCTAACTATGAAGCTGTGGTTGATTGGACACTCCCCAAATATCTGACTTCACGTGTGACAGTTGCCTCATAGATCGAAGTAAAACTTTAACAGAACAGAGTACAGTACAAACAACACTAGACTTCATTGTTTGGAATCAGGAAATGCACAAGTGAAGTTCTAATCAGACCTGTTGCATTTCTTCTTGCTTCTGCATAGTTTTATTTCTAAATAAACCAGATTTGTACCTGTAGCCTGAGAATTACTACATGTCAGAGAAATATGTATCCTTCAGTCAGTGAGGTTTGATGTTGCTGCTTCCGACAGACACGCCATATAAGTTAAATATAAGCCAAGAGGACACCACCTGCCAGATTACTTTATGCATCAGACATGCTTTGGTTCATAGCAATTTCCAGGTGTTCCTTTGTAAAAAGGCATGATAAATTCATATTGTAGCACATGAAAAATTGTAATACCCAACACCGATAATACATGTTATAGTGCAACCTTCCAACAACATGGTCTAACAAACCATAAAACAGAAATGAAGACTTGCTCATATTTTGAGCCTCACTTTGGTATGTGATGAGTGCTGGTTTAATTAAAACATTAGCAATTTTAATCACATATGTTCCAACGTCCTGGTGAGAAGATGAATGCATCTTGGTGGCTGGTTGGTTGATGGAATGTTGAAGTCCTGGTTTGCACCATGGGGAATCTTTGCCATCACCAGAAGTGCAGACAAGACAATGATTCATTCTAAGATTTATTAATAAATGCAGAACTTGGTCGTAATGTGCTGGAGGATCAGCTTCAATCACACTTCAGATCTCGGAGTGAGTGTTGAACCCTGAATCTCTGGCTCTGCAGAAGAGATTGATATGGACTCACCAAATCAGGGCAAACGTAGAGCAGCGAGGAAGAAAGAGAGACTTGCACTTATATACCACTTTTCACAAATTCCAAAGTAAATCACATGAGATTCTTAATATCTCCTGGACCTCAATGAAAGGTGACAAATCATTATATAGAACACAAATGGATTTGTTGGAACCTCCATTAAACAATATTATCACAACAATAATGATAAAATGTGACGTGCTCAGTCCTGAGATGTAGAAGAGCAGAATGAATTATGGAATAGGCCAGTACAGCATAGAAGCCATTCAGCTCATATCTTCTCTGTAGCAGCATTTGTCTTCATATAAATGATCAAGTCCAACTCTACTGAATATTCTTTTAAATAACCATAATGCTCTTTTAAAACAGATGATGGATTCATTCTCAACATGAGTTTGTCTTTAGAGGTTTTACACTTATCAGCCTTTCTGTCAAACGATTATTTTTTCTTACCTTCCCCATTAGATCTTTTGAAGACCGTCTGAAGTTTGTGCCTCCTTGTTGTGGTATTACAAAGCTGTAGAAGTAAATGTGTCTTCTTCAATAAGACCAATCTCTGCTTCTGTGTCTCATTGGATCTTCAGACTGGAGAAGGACATATGCCTTAACTAAAAAAAAAAGCAAGATCTAACAGCATGGTCCCTGGACCGTGCTCTTCCAGTTAATAAATGGCTGATCTTCTACCTTAACTGCACCACCCTCCCTCAGATTTTCCTACAAGGCTCAACCATTTGATCACCCAAAGATATATTGCTGCCTTGTCTTGAATTTATGAATGACTTAGCACCCACTGCTCACTGGAGTAGTCAATCTCAAAGATCCACAACCTTGAGTGAAGACATCTCCCCTTATGTCAGTTGTCTCCTTATTCCTGAGACTGTGAACTTGTGTTCTAGACTCTACGGCCAAGAGGAAAACAGTCTTTCAGTATCTATCTGCCAAACCCTCCAATAACTATTTTTGTTTCAATGACATTTGCCACCTTTCTAAAATGAAGAGACCCTCACGATCAATTTTCCTCTCATTGCCTCTCCCCATAGTCATGTTGTCCATAAGACATAAGAACAGAAGTAGACCATTCAGCCCATTCATACTGTTTTGCCTTTTATTGCTTCCTACTTCCTTTGCCATCTCTTAATTGGACAATCCCATCAGGTCAAGGGTAATATCAAATGAGCTCCTTCCCATACCTCACCCCACCTCAAAACAGGTCAACCAGTGACATAGGAAGGTGACACGGTCATGTCACATTAGGACATTGCAGACAATAGCAGTTGCTTTGTGCTTCTCACGTAGCATTTGTGCTTTATTCCAATCATCAGGAATCCATGTGCTTCCAGTTTTGGTCTATTAAAATGTCGTTCCAAATCTTGTGCTTCTTGTGAGGAATGCAATGTTGGGGAAATGGAACACATTTCAACAACTCACATCATGACCAAACACACACATTAACCTTCTACACGGCTCCAACAATTAGGTTCAGTGCAGCCCGTGTGTGTGGCCGTGATCCTTTCCAAATCCCATCCATTTGTTGATCACCCAATGATTTGTTCAAGGATGTGTAGGAGAGAGCCCATCTCATTTTACAAAGGGGTCTTAGTTTGTGGCATTGGATGTTATCAGTGTGACCAGTGTCTAAGTTGCTCTATCACTTGGTTTTTACTTTTAAAGAAAGGCAGACAAACTAAGGATCAAAGGCCCATTGTAGCATTGTTACTACTCCTCCAAGTCTTGGCAAAGATAAAAGTATGTTGGGAAAAGAGTATCTACTGTAGACTATAAAAAGAATGGGAAGACTGAAGAAGTGACTTTATTGATCTCAATCTGGAGAGTAAATTTCAGCCCAGGATTCCTGCTCTGATTGCCATGTCAGTGGCTATTGCTACAGAAGATTTCTATAGATGTGTCAAGATAGCAAGACTAGTTTTGATGGACCTGCAAATGGTCAGAGCAAACGGGGAAAGCTTGGGATCTCAGGATTAGTTAGACAGCTCTTTCAAATGAGCCAGCCCAGGGTGATAGAATGAAAGGCCATTCGACCAAAGTCGGCTTTACACATGAAGGGGAGATTCACAGTTTCAAAACAAAAATGCCTGAAAAAAATAACTCAACTAACCCCATATCTCCTACTGCCTTCAGCTTTCAAAGGAGTGAATGGTGGCAGTTGGACTGATTAGTCTTGATGGTAATATCATGAGGATGTGATTGAGTAGGAGGGAATAATGAATTTTGCAATGAAAGAAGGGAACTCAGAGGAGCAATGACCTTGACTCAACTCCCTCTTGTGACTCTAAATCTGGCAAAGAATCCAGGGACTGAAAACGCACAGATGATTTCAGGCGTGTTCCAGGGAAACTGATGGACTTGGAGAAATACCTTTCCCTGAGGGCACTCATTGGCAGGTTGGGGCCATTGTGCATTTGGTTTTGACTTCTCTCCTGTGCTTCGAGTTCTCTGGCACTGCACAGTGGCGTTTTGGACCTTGTGGTGTTGCCAAACTTGGAATAATCAACTGAGTACCTTCCCTCTTCTTCCGTCACAATCGGCACAAATCTGTGGCCCCAAAGTATCTCCTCCGGCAAATAGGATGTCCTCGCCTGGGTGGTGATGCCTGTGGTCTCCACCACCCCTTCAAGGATGACCACTACCTCAAGGTCCTCTTGTTGGAGGCCAGCTGCTGTTAAGTCATAAAGCGGGCTCTTCTTATCAATGGTGTGACTAATGATGAGGGGAGAAACCAAGAAGATCGCATTGATACCAACTGGGTTCTCCACTTGGATGTCAATCTGCGAGATGGGGATAACCTCACCTTCCTGAGTGGTGGTCTTCTTGACCAGTTGCATTTGGATAGTGGCACTAATGATCATACTCTTTCTCAAGTCCCCCACCCGGAACATAAAGCACAATTTCTTATTTCTCTGAGCGATTACTGCATACTTGCTGAAAATGATGGTTTCCGCTCTTCGGTTGGCCTGTGCAGTCTTCATGAAGATGCAGCCCAGCATGACTGCATTGACAATGAGGCCCGAGATGTTCTGGATGATCAGAACTGTGATAGCCAAGGGGCATTCCTCGGTCACCATTCTGCCTCCAAACCCAATGGTCACCTGGACCTCGATGGAGAAGAGGAAGGCGGATGCGAATGACGAGATGCTGGTGATGCAGGGAACAATATTGTCCTGATGGGTGTCCAGGTCACCATGGGCGAAGGCAATGAGCCACCAAAGCATCGCGAAAAGCATCCAACTGCATAAGAAGGACATTGTGAAGATCACAAGCGTGTAAGGCCACTTGAGGTCCACCAAAGTGGTGAAGACATCTTGAAGGAAGCGACCTTGCTCACGGATGTTCTTGTGAGCCACATTGCAGCCTCCATTCTTGGTGATAAAGCGAGCTTTCCTGGACTTGGTTTGGTAGTGAGGCTGAGAGAGGTCATCTTCCACCAGCCTGGTCAATAAATACTCTTCTGGAATGATTCCCTTTCTTGCCAACATTGTCCTTGTGTCTGTGGGACCATAACAAACATAAACAAGAGTTAATATCTTCACTGCCTTAATGCAAATTGAGATCTAGTCATTGGGCTATTTTGTCTACGGCCACTTTTGTCTCGCCATGTTGTAGAAATGTGTGTGCCAAGCAGCCGTACATTTTTATTTCTCTTGTAATTTCCTCCTCTGCCCCATCAATTGTCTCTTCCCCAAGCTGAAATGGTGTCCAGTGTCTCACTGAGGATGGCAAAGACCACATGGTGCTAAGCTATTTCAAAATGAGACCATCATGACTATTGCAATCAGCTAATGTCATGGATGACCATCCAGTTGATTCTCCTGCACTCTTTTCACCTCGGACCCTTCAGATTTAGAGAATTCTATCATTGCCACCCCATTGCAATCAACACTTCCTGAATGACAGATGAAGCCAGAGACCAAAAACTAAGCTTGCATTTTTTTTCCTTTTTTTCACTCAAGAGCCAGCTCTCAGAGTGAACAGAACCTCAGAACAGTCCTGTTTATTTTTTTTCCTTTTTCTTCAGGATGTCTGACACTCCTTTTAAGCTTGCATTTTTATAGCACCTTCCCAAATCTCAAATGAACCAAAATGCTTCATTGCCAATTAACTACCTCTGACTGTGGTCTCTGTTGCAACGTAGGAAGCATGGCAGTCAATTTATGCAGAGGAAGATCCCAAAATAGCAGAGATAAATGTCCAGTTCATTCTGATAAAACTCTCTTGACACGGGATTAGTGTGGAGGAGAGCTTTTCAAATCTTTCAGGTACTCGGAAGCAATAATGAACTGCGAGGTAGAGGGAGGGATCTCAAGAGGAAGCAGACAAGTTGGCTGTAATGGGCAGACAACTAGGCATGAAACAGAAAGAGCAAAGTGTGAAGAGATTCACTTTGGGGAGAAAAATGAAGAGAGAACAAAGCAAAAATAAAGGGAAATATTTAAAAAGGAGTCACAGAAGTAGAGTGATTTATATGCACACAAGTCACTGAAGGTGGAGCACAGGTTGAGAGAAAGTGATGAAGAAAGCCCACCTTCAAAATGGAGGCATGAAATAGGAAAACAACGGAATATGACAAACCTTTTCCGAATCCTGGTTTAACCACAACTGGAAGATCGTGTACATTGCTGGTCATCACACTTAAAGGAAGGATATAAAGTCTTTATAGAGAGTTCATAAAAAATTCACAAGGTGGGTCATGGACGTGAGGATAGAAGCTGGGACTGTTCGACTTGGAGAACAGACGTTTGAGCGATTTAGTAGATCTGCTGAAAACCGTGAAGGGGCTGGATGGGATTGTTAGGGAGAAACTGTTGCCATTAGCACAGGGCTGATACCAATTTAAAGGGTGACTGGCAAAAGAAACAAGTGACATAAGGAAAAAGGTTTAAACACGTTGGGTATTTAGGGTCTGGAATGCACTGGATGTGTGGTGAAGGCAAGGTCACAGGGGATTGTGGGATTGGTGAAACTAGATGCTTGATGGGGCGAATGTCCTCCTGCTGTGCTTCAATCATTTTACACAAATGAGGAGAAGAGATTGGCCATTCGACAAGATCATGGCTAATCGAAATATTGTCTTTATTTTTCTGTCTACCCCCAAGCCATTAGTCAAGACATTATCCAACTCAGCCTTAAAGATATTTGATGGTTCCACCTCCAGCACTTTCTAAGGAAGAGAATTCCACTAATCACAATCCTCAGAGAAAGAATGTCTCCACCCCTTGGTCTCAAATAGGAGATCTCATTACTCCATGATAAACTGTTTCCATAATACTGACTGAAGGATAAATATTGGCCAAGACCCTGGAGAGAGTTCACCTTCAACTCTTCAGTTGTGGCTATTGGGGCTTTTGTATCCACCTGCCAAGATAGTGTATATCTCATCCAAAAGTTCACATTTCCAACAACGCTGCACACCCTCAACACTGTGTCAATGTTTAGATTTTGTAATCATGTCTCTGTCATGGGACTTTAATGTCTAACACAGAAACAAGAGAGAGTGCTACCACCAGTGGTTCAGGAAAACTCCAACAAATTTATTAGAGTTCAACCAATTTATTGGCATTATTTGAATAATTAACATGTACTGTGGATAAAGGGGAGCTAGTAGATGTAATATACTTAGACTCCCATATCACCATGTGATGAAATATGATTAAGAGCTAACATTGACATGGATTGGACATTGGCAAGTTAGCAGGCAACACTATGCATAGGGCTAGTTTTTTTTGCGGAATCAAACAGAAATAACTGGAGAAACTCTGTAGGTCAGCACGGTGGTTCAGTAGTTAGCACTGCTACCTCATAGCACCAAGCACCCAGGCTCGATCCCACCCTCGGGCGACTTTCTGTGTGGAGTTTGCACATTCTCCCTGTATCTGTGTGGCTTTCCTCAGGCTAATCTGCTTTCCTCCCACAGTCCAAAGCAGTGCAGGTTAGGGTGAATTAGCCATGCTAAATTGCCTACAGTGTCCAAGGATGTGTAGGCTAGGTGGGTTAGCCTTGGGAAATGCAGTGTTACAAGGATAAGGTAGAGATTGGGTCTGGCTGGGATGCACTTCAGAGGGTTGGTGGTGGACTCAATGGGCTGAAGGGACTGCTTCCACAATATACGGTCATTCCCTGTACCCACAGGGGTTACGTTCCAAGACCTACTGCAGAAGCCTGAAACAGCAACTAGAAGTGAACCCATTTATTCAAATGGGATCATTTGCAGCCCCCTAGTCCCTGGTTCCGGAATGTTCCATATAATATGTTCGGGCCGCGGTAAATTGGGGGTAACTGAAACCACGGAAACCAACTCCAGCGATAGGCAGTCGCTCTGTATTCTAAGACTGACAGCATTGATGGAGAGAAAAACAGAATTAATGTTTCTCTACTGATGCTGCCAGACCTTATGAGTTTCTCCAGCAATTTCCATCTTTGTTTCAGATCTCCAGCATCTGCAATTCTTTGTATCATTTTTGGGTATTTTTCTAGTTGGCCAGATGTAATAAATGGTGTGCCATAGGGATGAGTGCTTTTTACGGTTTATACAAGTTACTTGAAAGAACCAAAGGTGTAATTGCTAAATTTGCTGATGACACAAAAATGGGGAGGCAAACAAGTTGTGAGGAGGATATTGGAGGTTATAAGAATTTAGAGGTAGGTTAAGTGTGTGGGCAACGATCTGGCAAATGGAGTATAGTGTAGGAAAATTTCTCAGTTTGGCACGACGAATTCAAACGTTCATTATCCAAATGGTGATAGATTGCAGAGTCTGGGATGGAGAGAAATGTGAGCTATAGGGAGAGGCTGAACAGGCTAGGGCTAATTCCCCCCCACAGGGACAGAGGCTGAGGGGTGACCTTATAGAGGTTTATAAAATCATGAGGGGCATCGATAGGGCAAATATACAAGGTATTTTCCCGGGGGTGGGAGAGTCCAGAACTAGAGGGCATATGTGAAAGGGGAAAGATTTAAAAGGGACCTAAGGGGCAACTTTTTCACGCAGAGGGTGGTGAGTGTATGCCAGAGGAAATGGTGGAGTCTGGTACAATTACAACATTTAATCAGCATCTGGATAGGTATATGAATAGGTAGGGTTTAGAGGGATATGGGCCAGATGCTGGCAAATGGGACTACGTTAATTTAGGAATGGACGAGTTGAACTGAAGGGTCTGTTTCTGTGCTATGACTAATGCTTGAACATCAAAAGCACAGCAAGTGCAGAGTGTTATTGTTTCATTGGGAGGAGACTGGATTACAAAACTATGCTTCATTTATACGAGGCACTGATGAAATTCCATTTTGACTCCTATGTACATGATTAGTCTCCCGGTAAAGAAGGATATAAATGCATTGGTAGTAGTTCAGAGAAGGTATGGCAGACTCACCCCTGGAATGGACAAATAGTCTTTTAGGAAAGATTGTACAGGTCAGGCTAGTAACTACTGCAGAATAAGATTGATGCATACAAGATCCTGAGAGGTCTTGACAGATGGATGCCGAAAAGACGTTTGTCTTGTGGGAGAATCTAAAACTAGGGGTCACCAATTAAAAATAACAGTAACTAACAAGCTCTGCTGTGTATGTCCAAAATTTTTCTTACGTTTTAATTAAGATAATGTCTTCAATTCCTGAATTTTGTTTTTACTATGAATTATAGAAGGGCCATAATGTATCAGGAAATTCCACAAGGACTCTTACCAATTTTTATAGGTGCACCATAGAAAGCATCTTATTGATACATCACAACGTGGTCTGGCAACTTCTCTTCCCAAGACTGCAAAAGCTACAGAGAGTTGTGAGCACAGCCCAGTCCATCACACAAACCAGCCTCCCATCCATTAACTCCATCTACACTTCCCGCTTCCTCAGGAAGGCAGCCAACATCAAAGACCCCTCCCCACCCCAGTTATACCTTCAGTCAGACAAAATATATAACAGTTTGAATACATGTACACGAACAGATTCAAGAACAGCTTCTTCCCTGCTGCTATTAGACTTCTGAACAGATCTCTCAAATGTTAACTCTGATTGCCCTCTCTCTGCACCATCTGTGTGGCTGTAACACTGTATTTTGTGCTCTGCTACCCCCTGCACTTTGTATGGTACAATTTGCCTTTATTGTACACAAAACAACATTTTTCACAGTATCTCAGTACAGGTGACAAGCAAATAAATACATAAAAGAGTTGATGTTCCACTTTGATTTAGCTTAGTGTATCAACAGGAATAAATAGAAAGTGTGGCTTAAGTCTTAGAGATATCTCGGGATATTGGGATAGAGGAGGGAAAGGGACACAAAGTGCGAGATCAGCCATGAACTGTAGAATAGTTGAGCAGACTCAAGGGGCTGAATAGCCTGCTACCACCCCTACTCCTAATTCATCTGTTTAAGTGGGTCACCAGTTTTTTATTCAATAGCAAGAAGAGGCATGATACAACTTTGGGCTTTTGACCAGGTGATCTGACAGGTATTACTTCCCAATGACACACACATCTGAAAATAATGCTAATTTGATGACCTAGGCCAGGACCTCTCGAGTGTCAAAGAAGACAGCATCAGATTTCAGCAATGGGTTAGTTCTGGTCAATCCCGTGATGCAGAGTTTGAGACTCACCTGCCACACTGCAGGAGTCCCACAGCCACATCTGGAATTGAATTGTTCTTAAAATGAGTTACCAAACAAAAATCTACTCAAACCTACCAAAACCAACAGAAAAAGTGGAAACAAAGAGGGAAGTTGGTCAATGTGAGAAATATACACCGGAGACAGATGTGAAAACAATCAGACTGTAGGTAAGCCAAGAGACAAGCTAAATTATTTATGCCACACTATATAAAAAAAACAATAATTACAAAGTCTGGAGGCAGATGCAGAGGTTTGTGTCAAAGTTCATCCCAAGCAGCCCTCCATGACATGGGACTCTGTGCTCTACGGTCTGTTCCCTGGGACACACATCGAGATAAACGTTAACTGCGTCTGGAGGACTCACTGAAGAGGACTTCCATCAACTCGGTGAAAGATGCTCACTGGTTTTCTTGAGTTTTTTTGGTCTTCCAGGGCAAGGAGTTGACCCTGACTGAGTGTTGCAGACCGGCATATTCCAAGGTCCAGGACTATGTGCTGAGGGGTGCACTAAAGCCTGGGGCAGCTGCCACCAAGGCACAATGGGGAAAGACCACTGTCTGAGGTCCTTCTGCTGAATGGGAGTCACATTCTCCCAGTGTCTGCATGGGTTTCCTCCAACAGTCCTGTGCAGGTTAGGTGGATTGGCCATGGTACATTGCCCCATATTATGCAGGCTAGCCATGGTAAGTACACTGTTACAGGGACAGGGTGGAGGCTGGGTCTAGGTCTAGGAGGGCTGGTGCAGACTCAATGGGCCAAATGGCCTCTTTCTGCAGGGTAGGTATCCTGTGATTCTAAGGTGGTGGGTGAGCTGCCTTCCAAAACCACAGTCTTTGCATTGTAGTACACCCACAATGCCCTTAGGGAGGGAGTTCCAGGATTTTGACCCTGCGCATTGAAGGAACGGTGATGTATTTCGAAGTCAGGATGGTGAGTAGCTTGGAGAGGAACTTGCAGGGGGGTGGTGTTCCTATGTATTTGCTGTCCTTGACCTTCTAGATGGAAGTGGTCTTGGGTTTGGAAAGGATTGCCAAAGGAGCTTTGTTGAGATATTGAAGTGCATTCTATAGATGGTCAACTGTGCATCTACAGTTGTGGTGGAGGGAATTAGATACATGCTAATCAAGTAAATTTCTTTGTCCTCAACGGTGTTGAGTTTCTTTATTATAATGGATATTGGATGAATGCCTTGGCCAGTGTAAGACTCGTCAGTGTGTGTTGAGCTCCCTTTATAATACAAGTGCCCTTGACTGGCAGAGTGTCAAATCTGCCTGTACACGCACTGTCAGACATTTTCCAGCTACTGCCCAACAGAAAGCACAGGGAGACATCAGGTGAAAACAGGATTGAGACAGCCAGCAACGACCTTCATAGTTGAATAGCCCACAACCCAATGGCCGCAGTTCACACTGAAGGAGTAGGCATTTGAAGGAGCAGGTCTGGAGGTGGCCTGAATCACAAAAGGCTAACAAAAAATTGCAACAGCTAATTGGGAAGGAAAGTGGGATGTTAGCCATTAATTCAAAGGGAATGGAGTATTTAAAAAAAAAGTCCGGCGACTTGCTTTCCAGGAAAGAAAAAGATGGAGAAAAATAGATATTGAGACCACTGTCACATAACAATGTAAAATACCACATGCAGGGCTCACGCTTACTAACAGACAGTGTCTCCACTAAACAATCCTGAAATCTCCACATACCACGATAAAGGGAAACAAACATTCTCACTACGTTGAGGAGATGGGGAGAAAATTCAGTCCTCGACATCAGAACTTACAAACCGTGAACAGGTGAAGGCTGAAAAAACGTCCTTGTTGGGGATTGAGAAACTATGATGGTGGCAGTGGGGGCTGAGGGGGATTAAAAAAAAAAAAGAGGGGAGCTTAATGGCAGGTGGGCCCAGGACAGAAGGTAACACCCAGCTGCTGTAAACCGCCACACCTTTGCCTGTAAGACAGAAGGTTGTAGATATCAGCACTCCACAGCAAAGCTCCGAACACAACATCAATACTGACACTCCAGCGCAGAGGTGAAGGAGCCCTGTTCTGCTGTAGATGCTGTTTTTCAAATGAGTAAAGTCACTATTGTCATAGAGTCAGACTCATGGAGTCATACAGCACAGGAACAGATGCTTCAGTCCAACTCATCCACACCAACCAAGCTTTCCCAAACTAATTTAGTCCCATTTGCCTGCATTTGGCCCATATTCCTCAAACCCCTTCTTATTCATGTACCTGTCCAAATGTCTTCTAACTGTACCTGCATCTAACACTTCCACTGGCAGCTCATTCCACGTACAACCACCCTCTGTGCGAAAAAATTGCCCCGCAGATCCCTTTTAATACTTTCTCCTCTCATCTTAAAAATATGCCCTCCAGTTTTCAACTCTCCCCACCCTAGGGAAAAGGCCTTTGCTATTCACTTTATCCATGCCCCTCGTGATTTTATGAACCTTGACCTCCTACACTGCTCTCTCTTTACAGAGAGTGACAACTGGTGATGCTTTAACCCAAGGGTCACAGTGCCTCAGGCGAGGGGAGGGGTTGAGAAGGTGGGACCTTTATGGTGACCTCAGCCAGCAGCAGAACTGAAGCCACTCTGTTACTGTTTGTCTGTATTGCAAACCAGCCATCCAGGCAACTGAGCTAACTGAGGAACCATTTACAATATAGACAGGGGGGGAGGAGACAGGGGACACAAACAGAAATTGCTGGAAAAGCTTAGCAGGTCTGGCAGCCTCTGTGGAGAGAATTCAGAGTTAACGTTTCAAACGTGTCCTCTGCAGATTCTGCCAGACCTACTGAGCTTTTCCAGCTATTTCTGTTTTTGTTTCTGATTTACAGCATCCACAGTTCTTTTCCTGTGGATGGGGGGGGGGGGGGGAGATCCTGCCCAGCGCAAACACAGATTATCACAATGCTGTATGTGGGAGCTTGCTCTGCACACATAGGCTGCCCCATTTCCTGTATGATAACACTTGCTATAGCACTTAGAGTCATAGAGATGTACAGCTCAGAAACAGACCCTTCAGTCCAACACGTCCACCCAATCAAGTCCCATTTGCCAAACCCTTCCTATTCATGTACCCATCCAGATGCCTTTTAAATGTTGCAATTGTACCAGCCTCAACCACTTCCTCTGGCAGCTCATTCCACACACGTACCACCCTCTGAGTGAAAAAGTTTCCCGTTAGGTCCCTTGTAAATCTTTCCCCTCTCACCCTAAACCTATAACCTCTAATTCTGGACTCCCCCATTGAGATGTGGTGAAAGGGCGCAGCACAAATGCAGTTCTTCCATCCTTTCTCGTGCATCAGAACGTCACTTGAAACGTTAAAAAAAATCTAATTGTGGCGGTGTCTTCCTAACCCAGCCATCAGCTGAAGCAGTCACAAGCTTACCTGAGTAAACATAGGATGCACTCAATGTAAAATAGTCTCGAACGCCCCTTTATCTCGTTGCAAAATTCTGTGGACGCACAATAAAAGGTTCAGAAACCGGAACACTTGCTGACCTTGGATGCAAAGGGGATTCAGATCAAGGATTGTATCCTCCCTGTGTCTTGGCTGTTCCCCTGGAACCTATAGGTGTGAACTGAGCATCCCCTTTCGATCAGGGACCTGGCCTGACTGGGGAGAAAGAATATTTACTGAATAGCCTGGTCCAAAAATACAAGAAAGCCTGGGGGTTGTGCTTCCAAACAAGTAACACAAAAGAAACAGCTGATCCATCTATTCCCATGGAAACATGTAATAGATAGGACCTTTAAAGTGACGGCTTAAGGGCAACTGGAGGATTTAATTTTGCCGAATTGCCCTTAAAGGGGAAGTACAACATTTAAAATGCGAGATTTTCCTCATGGATTCCCAGCCTCGCTCGTTTGGCTTTTTTTTTAATTCTTTAAAATTGCTGACAAAGAGGAGCCTCCAAAAATCGCTTCTTCACAGAATTCTAAAGATTTACAGGAAGGTTAGGCATTACTATAATATCCTCTCATCTGTGTATTCTCCAGGAGGCGCCAGATCATTGTCCCCAACCTAGCTTTCTGTTACCGACACTTCATGAATGGTCCAGCTCAGAAAGACGCCATTGAGCCCATTACAGCTGTGCTAGCTCCTATCCAAACATCCCCTGTTTTGTTCATAGCCCTGGAATTCCCTCACCTCTCAAAGGAATTTCTACACTGTGAAGGCAGGTCAAAATAGTTCTGCTGACCCTGTATTGGCATGTTGCTGACAGTATGGGACAAATTTCTTGTGCCAGAATAACTAAGCTCATAATTTCTAGGCTATGTCTTTTGTTTGGATTTTCATCGAACCCCTAGAGTGTGGAAACAGGTCACTTACCCATCAAGTTCATACTGACCCTCCAATGAGTGTCGCACCCAGACCCATACCCTTGCCCTATTCCTATATTTCCCATGGCTAATCCACCTAGCCTGCCCATCCCTGGACACTATGGAGCAATTTCCCATGGCCAACCCACCCTAACTTGCACATCTTTGGATGGTGGGAGGAAATCCACACAGACATGGGGGAGAATGTGCAAACTCCACACAGGCAGTTGCCCAAGGATGGGATTGAGTCTGTGTCCCTAGCACTGTGAGGCAGCAGTGCTAACCACTGGGCCACCGTATCACCCCTCCGTTCATAATTTCCTCTTGAATGTCATTATTTTTTAAAATCTGCTTCCACTGACCTTTTCAAACTACACACTCCAGATTGTAACAACTCACCATGGTAGAAAATGGATTTCCCCCACACCTTCCCGTTGTCCCCTTTATATTCTCCGAATCAAGCGAAGGTGATACTTTAAAATGTCTGCTCCATGTTTGTTCCACGTTCCTGAAGAAGGGCTTATGCCTGAAATGTGGACCCTCCTGCTCCTCAGATGCTGCCTGACCTGCTGTGCTTTTCCAGCTCTTTTTGTATGTCTGTTCTCCCACCCATTCATCCAAACCATGCAATCTTTTATTGAGAAGGACAACACAGATTTAATGAAACATTCCCATAATCTGTTTGTCTTTTCTCCTGAAACAAACAAAAACAGAAATTGCTAGAGAAGCTCAGCAGGTCTGGCAGCATCTCTGGACAGAGAAACAGAGTTAACATTTCATGTCCAATGACCTTGCTTTCTCTTCACAAATGCTGCCAGCCCTGCTGAGTTTTTCCAGCAATTTTGCTTCTTGTTTGTTTCACGGTGGCTCAGTGGTTAGCACTGCTGCCTCATAGCACAGGGACCTGGGTTCGATTCCTACGTCAGGCAACTGTCGGTGTTGAATTTGCACATTTTCCCCATGGGTTTCCTCCCACAATCCTGGATACAGGACTGGCTCAAAGGTAGAAGACAGAGGGTGGTGGTGGAGGGTTATTTTTCAGACTGGAGGCCTGTGACCAGTGGAGTGCCACAAGGATCAGTGCTGGGTCCTCTACTTTTTGTCATTTACATAAATGATTTGGATACGAGCATAAGAGGTACAGTTAGTAAGTTTGCAGATGACACCAAAATTGGAGGTGTAGTGGACAGTGATGAGCGTTAGCTCAGATTACAACAGGATCTGGACCAGATGGGCCAATGAGCTGAGAAGTGGCAGATGGAGTTTGATTCAGATAAATGCGAGGAGCTGCATTTCAGGAAAGCAAATCTTAGCAGGACTTATACACTTAATGGTAAGGTCCTAGGGTGTGTTGCTGAACAAAGAGACCTTGGAGTATAGGTTCATAGCTCCTTGAAAGTGGAGTTGCAGGTAGATAGGATAGTGAAGAAGGCATTTGGTATGCTTTCTTTTATTGGTCAGAGTATTGAGTACAGGAGTTGGGAGGTCATGTTGCGGCTGTACAGGACATTGGTTAGGCCACTGCTGGAATATTGTGTGCAATTCTGGTCTCCTTCCTATCAGAAAGATGTTGTGAAACTTGAAAGAGTTCAGAAAAAATTTACAAGGATGCTGCCAGAGTTGGAGGATTTGAGCTATAGGGAGAGGCTGAACAGGCTGGGGCTGTTTTCCCTGGAGCGTCGGAGGCTGAGGGGTGACCTTATAGAGGTTTACAAAATTATGTGGGGCATGGATAGGAAAAATAGAGAAAGTCTTTTCCCTGGGGTCGGGGAGTCCAGAACTAGAGGGCATAGGTTTAGGGTGAGAGGGGAAAGATATAAAAGAGACCTAAGGGGCAACCTTTTCACGCAGAGGGTGGTATGTGTATGGAATGAGCTGCCAGAGGATGTGGTGGAGGCTGGTACAATTGCAACATTTAAGAGGCATTTGGTTGGCCATATGAATAGGAAGGGTTTTGAGGGATATAGGCCGGCAGGTGGGACTAGATTGGGTTGGGATATCTGGTCGGCATGGACAGGTTGGACTGAAGGGTCTGTTTCCATGCTGTATATCTCTATGACTCTATATGCAGTTTAGGGTGGATTGGAGATGCTAAAATGCCCATCCTGTTTGGTGCATTAGGCAGGGGTGAATTTAGGATAGGCAAATGGGTCTGGGTGGGTTACTCTTCGGGAAATCGGTGTGGACTTGTTGGGCCGAAGGGTCTGTTTCCATACTGTAGGCAATCTAATCTAATCTCCAGTTTTTTTGTTTTATCTTAGTGTCTTTTCTCCTGTCCTGGTTGTTCCCTGAAGTTTGGGTTTCCATGAGATTGGGTCTACACTTACAGGCAACATACTGGAGAGGGTGCAGAGGAGGTTCACTCGCTTGATTCTGGAGTTGAGAGGGTTGGCTAATGAGGAGAGACTGAGTATACAAACTAAAAAGAGCATAGACCCATGGTCTGGGGTTTGCTTGTGGAATCCATCTGTGTGACTTAGTTGGGGTTTAAGTGCACCTATTCTTTTGGAACTTGACATAAAATTCAAGATATTGCAACCAATATCCACCCAGACTTTTGGAGATTCTCTCAGACTAATAGCATTTTTATGGGATTAAGAGGGAGATTTTATTGCTGGAACAGCACAGCAGGTCAGGCAGCATCCAGGGAACAGGAGATTCGACGTTTCGGGCACAGGCCCTTGTTCCAGCAATAAAGTTTCAACTTTGATCTCCAGCATCTGCAGACCTCACTTTCTCCTTAAGAGGGAGATTGTATAATTTGCTCACTAAAGAGTATTTGAAGAATGAAGAGCCTTTTCATTAGTTGTGTGGCTTCTAATTATCACAGCTGATTCATTACAGGATTAGACTGGGTTCACATCCATAAGTTTAGCAATGCTGTGAAGCAATTTCTCTAACATAATAGCGTTAAAGCATTTTTTCCCGTACAGATACTCGGTCAAGGTGTGATCCAAGCATGTTAAAATGAAACATTTAACAGTCCCCTCCCCCATTTAACCCCTATCCTCCCAAGACAGCCTTGTGACCCCAGAAACAGCTGCATTACCTTTACAACATCAACTTACATTCACACAGTGCTTTTATGCCCAAAATGCTGGACAAGCATGACTATGATACAAAGCAAGCCCACATAAAGGAGACTTGGTCAAAGATCTATATTTTGAGGAGGATCATAATGGTGACAGAGAAGCCAAGAAGGATTTTCAGAGCTTAGTGCCTTGACACTCAAAGACCATGATCACTAATGGTGGAACAATAAATATTTCTTTAACAGAAACGCAGGGGTGTGGTAGAAATATTTCACACTGAGTAGACAGTGTTGGTGTTGAATACACCCTCAATTGTGGCTTTTGTACTTGCAATACCATGTGAGCCCTAGTGGGGGTAGTAATGGGCTCCACTGTGGTGGCGCCACCTGTAAGAACAATGTGGCATTGCACCCTGGATTGGCAAGCAATTGGCAACAAACACAAGATCCATAAAATAAAAATAGACTTTGAGTTTGAATTTGATTGATTGATGTCACATGTACTGAGATACAGTGAAATGTGTTGTTTTATGTGCTATACAGGCAGATTGTACAATACAAAATGCATCAGGGTAACAGAACCGAGTGCAGTGTTATAGCCACACAGAAGGTGCAGAGAGAGACAGAGATCAGAATTAATATTTGAGGGGTCCATTCAGAAGTCTGAAAAAAGCGGGGGAGAAGCTGTTCTTGAATCTATTTGTACATGTATCCAAACTCTTATATCTTCCGTCTGACGGTAGAGGGTGGAAGAGAGTATAACCAGGGTGGGAGGGGTCTTTGATTATGTTGATTGCTCTCCCAATGCAGCGGGAAGTATAGACGGAGTCAATGGAAGGAAAGCTGGTTTGTGTGATGGGCTGGGCTGTGCTCAGGACTCTAGTCTTTTGCGCTCTTGGGCACAGCAATTGCCATACTGCGCTGTGATGCATCCAGAAAGGATGCTTTCTATGGTGCATCGATAAAAATTTGTGAGCACCTTTATGGACATGCCAAATTTCCCCAGGCACTTGAGGAAGTAGTGATATTATTGTGTTTTCTTGACCATCACAACAATATGGGTGGACCAGGACAGATTGCTGGTAATCATCACTTCCACCAACTTGACCTGTTTGACTATCTCCACCTCAGTTCCCCCATTGATGCAAACAAGGGGCGTGCCTTCCATTCTGCTTCCTGAAGTCAACTACCAGCTCCTTCATTTTGCTGATATTTATGGAGAGATTGGTGCATTTACATCATGCTGCTAAACACTCTATCTCTTTTCTATACTGTTTCGTTTTTTTTTGAGATCCACTCCACATGGGCAGTGTCATCAGCAAACCTAGAAATGGAATTGGAGTGGAATTGGGACACACACTCACGAGTGTATAAGGAGTATAGTAAGGGGCTGAGTACACAGTCTTGTGGGTTACTGGTGTTCAGAATTATGATGCAGGAGGTGTTGTCACCTATTCTTACTGATTGCAGTCTGTGGGTCAGGAATCTGAGGATCCAGTTACAGAGCGGGGAGCTGAGATCTTGGTCTCAAAGTTTAGAGATGAGTTTGTATGGAATTATGGTGTTGAAGGCAGAATTGTAGGCAATAAGTAGGAGCCTGATGTAGGTATCCCTATTATCCAGATGTCCCAAGGATGGGTATAGCGCCAGGGAAATGGAGTCTGCTATGGACCTGTTGCTCCAGGAGGCAAATTGCAAAGGCTGAAGGCAATCTGGGAGGCTGGAGTTGAGGTAAGACAGGACTGATCTCTTGAAGCTCTTCATAGTTATGGAGGTCAGAGCCACCAGCCGGTAGTCATTGAGCAACACTGCATGATTTTTCTTTGGCACCGGGATGATGATGGTCTTTTTGAAGCAAGTGGGGACTGCAGATTGTAGTAGGAAGTGGTTAAAGATGTCCACTAATATTCCCACCAGCTGGTCCCCAACAGGATCTGAGTGAATGGCTGGGGACTCCCTCAGTGCAGTCTCAATGGACTGAATTGCCTCTATCTGCACTGTAGGGATTGTACAAAAGCCATGAAGTGCTCATAGAATAGCTGTCAACTCTATAAGGAGGTGTTTGTAGAGCTGAAACAGGATTTATGCCCCCAACCCCAAAGTATGAGGGCAAGAAATTAGGGCCACTGTTCCATCAGATTATTTCCTGTTTGAAGATTGTGGTGTTGGAAAAGAACAGCCGGTCAGGCAGCATCCGAAGAGCAGGAGAGTCGACGTTTTGGGCATAAGCCCTTCATCAGGAATGAGGCCTGTGGGCCATAGGGGCTGAGAGATAAATGGGAGGGGGTGTGGCTGGGGGGGGGAGGGGGGGAAGGTAGCTGATAATGCGATGGGCAGATGAAGGTGGGGACGAAAGTGATAAGAGAGAGAGGAGGATGGAGCAGATAGGTGGGAAGGAAGATGGACAGGTAGGACAGTTCAAGAGGGAGGTGCTGAGTTGGAAATTTGGGACTGGGATGGGGGGGAGGGATGGGGAAACTGGTAAAATCCACATTGATCCCATGTGGTTGAAGTGTCCCAAGCGGAAGATGAGGTGTTCTTCCTTCAGGCGTAGGGTGGTTTAGGGTTTGGCAATGGAGGAGGCCCAGGACCTGCATGTCCTTGGCGGAATGGGAGGGGAAGTTAAAAAAGATGTTGTGAAACTTGAAAGAGTTCAGAAAAGATTTACAAGAATGTTGCCAGGGTTGGAGGATTTGAGCTATAGGGAGAGGCTGAACAGGCTGGGGCTGTTTTCCCTGGAGCGTCGGAGGCTGAGGGGTGACCTGAAAGAGATTTACAAAATTATGAGGGGCATGGATAGGGTAAATAGGCAAAGTGTTTTCCCTGGGATCGGGGAGTCCAGAACTAGAGGGCATAGGTATAGGGTGAGAGGAGAAAGATATAAAAGAGACCCAAGGGGCAGCTATTTCACACAGAGGGTGGTACGGGTATGGAATGAGCTGCCAGAGGATGTGGTGGAGGCTGGTACAATTGCAACATTTAAGAGGCATTTGGATGGGTATATGATTAGGAAGGGTTTGGAGGGATATGGGCCGTGTGCTGGCAGGTGGGACTAGATTGGGTTGGGATATCTGGTCGGCATGGACAGGTTGGACCGAAGGGTCTGTTTCCATGCTGTGCATCTCTATGACTCTATGACTCTATTCAAGCATTAAAGCGACAGGGCGATGGGGTTGGTTGGTGCGTGTGTCCCAGAGATGTTCTCTGAAACAATCCGGACGTAGGCATCCTGTCTCCCCAATGTAGAGGAGACCACATCGGGTGCAGTAGATGACATGTGTGGAAGTTCAGGTAAATTTCTGTCGAATGTGGAAGGTTCCTTTAGGGCCTTGGACAGCGGTGAGGGGGAGATGTGGGCGCAGGTTTTGCAAAACATCAACTCTCCTGCTCCTCATCTCCAGCATCTGCAGTCATCACTTTCTTCTATTTTCTGTTCGGTCTTAATGACCCATGTATAGTTAGACACCCAAACTTTCTTTGGCATTCTATTACAAAAGTAAAACTCTGCAGATGATGGGAATCTGAAGTAAAACAGAAAATGCAAGAAATTTAGCTAGTCAAGCGGCGCATATATTGGGAGAGGGCAAAGTTCATGTTTCAGGTCAATGACCTTTTGCCAGGGTTCCACTGTTTTCAGCTTGACACCATTTATGATAATCCATTTTGATAGAATCTTGAACTTAGAGCTAACCAACGTATTTCTCGATCCATCTTTCCCACATTTGCTCAAAGTGGAAACTGGATAAAAATGAGTGTGCTTTTCCCTTTAAGAAACAGGCTTCGTGGACTTCCGTCAATCTTCGGTCACTCTCCCCTTCTGCCTCTACCCAACCTCCACCCCTCCTTCGGTGATCTCCGGCAACTCTCGGCCATTTCCGGAATCGTCCGTCCGTATCTCGTCCTTCCCCGCTTCCGCTCGGATCCCCTCTCTCCGCTGTAGCCGGGCCGCCGCTGCGCAATGCACCTTGGGAGGTGTGGTCCCTCTGCGGTAGGTGCGCCGTCCGCATCCATGGCAGCAGGCGGAGGTACTGAACTACAATTCCCGGCGCGACCGGCGGTACCCGCGCCTGCGCGCTGCGCTGTGGGAGCCGACAGTGCATTGTGGTAAGATGGTGGCTGCTCCATTGTTCAGCTGTATGTTTGCAAGAGAAAAAAATCCCCTGAAAACGACCGGCGGAGGAAATAAGGCCTGAAATTCATATGTAAGGTAATATTAAACCCATCTGTATAAAAATTAATGAAGGTATAATGTGTTTTTAGCAATTTGAGGATTTGACTGTAATGGATTGGGAATATGTTAATCTCAGTGGGGGCAGAGCACCAGAACATCTTCAGGGATCTCCAGTTAGGAGAGCCAGGTTATTGCAGTTCACAGCCACTGAGGATATTTCAAACCCTGAGAGCTGTTGATGCTTATCGCTGCCTCTCCATTGCCTCCCTCTCCATCTTTTTGGATTTGCAAGCCACAATCATCAGACCAAACTTTGGAAAAATCTGCATCGAAGCCCGCTCAGCCCTTTCCACCCGGTCACTCTTTGGGAAAATGTAAGGTTCTGCTCTCACCGCAGTGCACAGTTTGTGATACCATTGCACTGTAACGTGACGAGCAGAGGGAACTTTAATATGCACTCCCCAGCCTCCTGCTCCCACCCTCCCCCCTTCATCCCTGTGCCTTGCCCGTGTCTGCCACACTCTCTGAAAAATTGTCAACTTGATCTTTTATTGAGCAAAATTTAATACCGTTGTATGTGCTTGTTCTTAGCATTGCTTTCTCTCTTTTGGAAAATTGTGAATCATATGTTCTAGGTTATCAATGTGTCAAAAATATTAATGCATGTAAGAGGATGTCTTGTGTGCATTGACAAACTTTAAGTCACAGTTGAGTTGAATTTGGATGGATGGGGGGGGGGGGGGATCATTAACTCTGAACTAAAGTATCATTTTTATTTTCTTTTCCTGCTCGTGATTCTTTTTGTGTATTTTCTGCTGGATGTCCGAGACTGGAGAAGTCGAACTTTTGTCTGTCTCAGGGATCCAGATTTCTCATTAAGCATGCACAACGCAGTTGGATACAGAATAAATCTTCTTTGATTCAACCCAAAACTCAGCATTCGGCATGTAAGCTTGTGGTGTCATTATCTTCCAGAGCTTGAATTAAGACTAATACAGTTAAGGGTTTTTACAACCATCAAATTATCACAGTATTATCACTGTGCTAGATTGGAACTTAAGACGAGGGGCAAAAGCCTAGTGGACTCGAAATCAGGAATATTTTCTTTAAAGATTTAAGCAATTCAAAGAAAGAAGTAGGCAACTAAGCATCCATGGAGAGAAAGCAAGTTTTGAGTCCATATGACTCTTGGTCAGCACATTTTTTTTCTTTTCAATACAGATTCCAACATCTGTAATAATTTATTCCTAAAGAGGCAACTGACCTCAGGTCCTTTGTCACTCCAGATTTTGAGTCATCCAGGCACCATTGGGATGATTTTTGAGTTCCCTCCTTTGAGCATAGCAATTGGATAATATCAACATTACCTTCCTGCTGGCTTTGATGCCTAATTCATATCAGCAGGTCAACTTTCATTGTTATTCACTGAGGAATTACTCTGTTTCTTTAGCAGACCAACACCCCCGCCTGCACTCTCTCTCTTAGGTATCTATTTATTCAAGTCTGAAGTTGCACCATAAAAATATCAGAAGGCTAGCTCAATCCATAATATATTTTCCAATCCATTTTATAATAGTCATTGGAGGCTCTGCATGTAACTAATATTATTGTAACAGTTATGGCATCGGGCTTGCAATACCGAAGTTCTGAGTTGCAAACCAACCCTGACAAGTTGTGAAATTCACTTTGATAAATCTAGTAATTTGTGGGCTAGTACGAAACGTATGAACGTTGGTGGATTGTCTTAAAGTACCCATGATAATCTCCAACAGTTAAGATGGTAATGGACTCCAATTAAGTAAATATAGAGAAAATATTTCTGGTGATTGGCCAATCCAACATTCTGCGACCTAAGTCTGGCACAAATTTCTTAGGCTTTCAGGAGTGATGTATGGTAGAAATCAGAAAGTATTCCATGAAAGGCAAGAAATCGATGCTAAATTTTAAATATGACCTATGTGAACTCTGCTATTACAGAGGTACAAGGGCCAAGGGCATGTACGTGGATTTAGGTGATTTGATGGTGATCTCATTGAATGGTGGGGAAACTGAATGATCTCCTTCCCTTTCTACGTTAAGGGATAGGATCTTATCATGTGTACTTTGTCCGGTCAACATGTCTTCACTGTCCTGCATGTCTGAGGCAGTCTGACACAACTGAAAGTGACCAAACTCATTCGACATTGGCTGATACTCTGTGACCATGGAATCTTGCTAACTAGGAATGCCTGGTTTCATTGGAATTTTTGTGGTGGTGGGGGGGAACATTTCAATGCAGACCATGAGTAAAAAAACCTTGGCTTTGACCAGGAAGTTCTCAAATTTGATTCCTCTGTAGTCTGTGTTGACCTCAACTCAACTCAAGCAAAGCCTTGAAGTGAGGTGATGCTTGCTCCGTTTTAACATTGACTGTGCATCAATGGCTGAGAAGAGCTTTGGAAATCCTGAATTCTAGAGGTGCAAATTCTTCCCTTCTTCCCATTAATTTCATCCATCTCAAAGTACTTGAGGTCAATTTGGGATTTGTCTGTCATGTGGATGGTGCTTCCAAGCATTCAATCCCACCAAATTTAAAGAGGAACCAACCACTAATTCAGAATGAAACCTAAATAGGACTGAGTTGCTTTAGAACTGAGACCTTGATTGTGGCATTTTGTCCCTGAGTCAGGGTGAAAGCTATTTTCCTCTTACCTTGGCTCATTTGGCCTACCAGAAAACAAAATTGGACTAAATGACCAGTGACTGCTTGGCAGTTTTTAAATGTAATCTCCAACAGCACTTGGGAGAGGAGAGGAGAAAATTGATCTGTTTCTGAGGTGCTGTTGGTTTGGTGGTGATCTGATAGTCTCGTAACCCATTTGCTTTCTCACTGGTCATCACCGAGATCAGGATTTGAAATTTATACTTCTGTCCCAGGACCTCAGAACACTGGGGCCTTTTTACCTCTGTCAATGGTCCCTTCTGCATAAAATCATCAGGTTTCAATTCCTGACTCACACCATCTTTTGTCCCACTCCACCCAAAGTTGCCAGCCTTTTGGAGGGAGACTCCGATTGATCTTTAATGTCACTACTTTGGCTCACTTCTCCTTCAGCAGCAGGCGTTGGGAAATGTGGGGAACTCAACAGAAATCATAACATCGAGCCTGTGGAAGATTTTTCCCATCCTTTGCTGGTTCTTTCTCATGGCAACTGGGTTTGCCTAAAATCCTTCCTCATAAACATTTTGATTATGTTATTTTCAGTGTACAGAGGAACCTCGATTATCTGGAATTCGATTAACCAAATTTCAGATTATCCTAACAAGATAGCAAGGTCCCAATGCTTGGCTAACTATGTCATCCGGCATTCGATTAACTGAACAAAATACTCCTGCCCGTGTCCTTCGGATAATCGACGTTCCTCTGTACTTATCTTCCTATCTTATTTACTATTGCTATTCTCCTTCTTAGATCTACTAGGTATGATATCAGGTGTATTTGGAAGGAATTGGGTTAGTGCAGGTGCAGTGGTGCCATTTAGTAACCAGGAAGTGCTGAGGAGTAACTGATCCACTTCACAAATCACTTGAGCACTGTGAAAGGGATGTCACCAGGGAACTTGCATTGCAGGTGAAAGTATCCTTCTCATTCTTGTCTCTTTTCTCTGGACGCTTTTAACAGCTGGCGACTCTCAAACATCTTTGTCCAGCATCCGGTCTTCACCAAAGAGCCCAGACCAAAGAATATTGATTAACGATTTGACTGCGAGGATGTAAAATGGGATTGTGGATCATCAGCCTGCATCCAGTAATCCTTCCAGACGGTGTTCAGTGTTATTGCACAGGAGGGAGAAGTTTGTCTGACTCTCTACCTCCTGTCCCCTCCCCAGGTTACACCAACTCTTTCTGCGCCCTGAGCCAAGTTTGCTATGTTTGAACTACGATGATAACTAGTGATCACAAATGAATGGGCACTGGAGACCAGGATGACCCCTCATAGCTGTGATGATTGATGTGATGATCAAATGAAATAAGAGCAGAAATAGACCATTTGACCTTTTGGGCTCGCTGCACCATTCATTAAGATCACTTATTTGCTTTCGTTTTGAATTCTACATTTCCTTTTACCCCCAATGACTTTGAATCTCTTTGCTAACAAAAATGTATGTATTTTGGAATATCTGGTCGGCATGGACGGGTTGGACTGAAGGGACTGTTTCCATGCTGTACATCTCTATGATTCTATGACTGTGCCTCTAACAGCTTCTGAGGCAGAGAATTCCAGTGTCACACAGCCATGAAACACAAAAATTCTCTTCATCTGTGCCTGAAAGGGGCACGTCCTAACTTTAGAGCAGTGCCCCCTACTCCTGGACTGCCCCACTAGAGGAAATACCCTTTTCACATTGACTTTGTTAAGACCATTCAGGATTTTATTTGCTTCAATCAGTCACTCCTCTAACTCCAGTAGGAACAAGCCCAGTCTGTCCAATCTTTCTTCATAAGATAACCCACTCATTTCGGGTATCAGTATATTAAACCTTTTCTGAGCTGCTTCCTCATTTACCTAAATCCTTTGGTGATGTATTGCCTGTTTGCCTTCAGTTACATTCACTGCTGATGAGACTGGTAAGAATGGCTTTGGTACAAAAAGATCCTAAACAGTTCTGTTGGGTCAGGCAAGAGCATCTTTATGCCATGCCAAAGAGGGACCCAATGCCCATCTCAGCCCACTAGGAGACACACCAGATACTTCCTAACATCAAGGGTCGATTAAAGGCAAATGAGGTTCTAGGGACCTTCATCTGCCAGTCGGTGCTGGCAGGTGCCTTGGAGATGTTCCCAAGGACAGCACTTGCTTCCCTCCCCACCCCACCACCACCACCAGCTAAAGTACCTTAGGTTGTCTGAATGCTGTGAAATATGCAATGGAACAAACACAATAAGCATGCAGGATTTTACTCAATTAAAGTCTCAGGTTCTTGCGAATCCTCTCCCCATCACACCTTCCTGAGCATTATTGCTGTTCTTGCATTGTTTCTGTGTGAAAATCCTGAAACTCCCTCCCTATCAGCACTGTGGATGTACCCACATCCCATAGACTGCATAGTTTTGGAAGACAGCTCACCACCATGTTCTCGAGGACAGTTAGAGGTAGGCAATAGCTGTTGCCCTAACCAGCCTATGTTCCATGAATATTGTAATGTTCTGGAACAGAGACCAAGGGATTTAGGTACATTATTCTTTGAAATTTGCGTTACATGTAGAATGGTGGATAAGATGGCGTTCAGCACACTTGCCTTCATTGCGCAAACCTTTGAGTATAGGAGTTGGGATGTTACGTTGAGTTGTACAGAACGTTGGTGAGGCCCATCTGGAATACTATGTCCAGTTCTGGTTGCCCTATTAAGGAATTATTAAGCAGGATAGGGTTCAGAAGAGATTTACTAGGATGTTGTTTGAATTACAAGGGTTTGAGTTACAAGGAGAGGCTGGATATACTGGGACTTTTTCACTGGAGTGTAGGAGGTTGAGGAATGACCACATAGCAGTTTATAAAATCATGAGGGGTATAGATAAGGTGAATGGCAGGTGTCTTTTCCCTAGGATGGGCAGTTTCAAGACTAGGGGCATATTTTTAAGGTGAGAGGAGAACAATTTTTAAAAAAATGAGGAGCAGCTTATTTTTTTACACAGTGGTTCGTGTGTGGAATGAACTTCCAGAGATGCAAGTACAATTATAATGTTTAAAAGACATTTGGATAAGTACATGAACAAGAAATGTTTGGAGGGATATGGGCCAGGCGCAGACAGGTGGGGCTAGTTTAGTTTGGGAATATGGTTGGTATGGACTGGTTGGACCGAAGATTTTGTTTCCGTGTTGAAAGGCTCTGTGACTGTAAAATAACAAAAGATGCTGATAAGCTGCTCTGAAGATGAATAAATTGACAAAGCAATGGACCCATGTATAGAGACTCTGATTTGAGGTCAGCGACAAATTTGAAGCAGCAGGATTTAATCGTGGATGTCTTTGGTTCAACAAACATGGCTCCACTTGTGAGAAAAACCTAAACTGCTTGCAATAAATATAAGGCAGTTGTTTATAAATTCTGTCGGGAGCTCAGGAGAAATATTTTGAACCAGAACTCTCTCCCGCAGAAATAATTAAGGTGAATCTTAAATGTATTTAAGTGGAAGTTAGACAAGCATAGGGAAGAATGAAATAGAAGTATATAGGTACTGATAGGCTGGCAGTACAGACATAAACACCAACAGTGCCTACTTGGGCCAAGTGGCCTATTTCTGTGCTGTAAATACTTGGTAATTCTCTTCTTCATTATTTACAATTATTTATGAGATCTCTTCTTAAATCTTCTAACTTCTTTTTCTTCCATTGTCTCCTAACCTCACCTAGAAGGTGCTGATTCCATTGGTGGCTGAAGATGGATATTTTCTGATCCGTCTGTTCAGAGATGTTATTACACACCTCTGAAGCAGACAGTACTTAACCTGGGTGTCCTGGCCCAGATGTAGGGATACTACCACTGCAGCACAAGAACCCTTGAAGTGTTGTAATGTACTTTCTGATCACCCTGTTCAGAGATGTTACTCCACACTTCTGGAGCAGGTGTGTTGGGCCTCCTGGTTTAGAGATAGGGACAGTACCACTGCGCCACAAGTGACCTTGAAGTGTTGTGATATGTCAGTTGAATTTCCATCTCCAGTCTCGGGAAGCTACTTAGCTCTGGGGATGTGGCACAATCTAACCTGCTTCTCCCCAACTGCACCTTGCAAGTTGATCTGTTTATTTGATCACGAGCCCATTGGTGCTGAGATCAGTGGGCAGTGCTTGAATTACAGACCTGCCGAAAATGAGTGAATTGAGATCAGCCTGAACTTGACCTTCCTGATTCATGTATCTTTGTGTTTCACTGTTTATCTGCTGAGCTATCAGTGGGGCTTCCATTGTGACTGCTGAGATTTAAAAAGGGCCTGGGGTGATCTCTGATCGTGGCCTTGTGTGTTTGTTGAGGTAATGGAGTCCACGTAGGAGGAGGTGGGTAGTGGTAATGTCACTGGGCTAGTCATCCAGAACCACAGATTAATATTCAGGGGAGATGGGTTCGAATCCCACCGTAGCAGATGGTGAAACTTTAATTCAGTATAAGTCTGGAATAAAAATCTAGCCAATGGTGACCATGTAAGCATTAAGAAACCAATTGGTTCAGTAATGTAAGGCAAGAGCAGTCAGGCTGTGCCACCGTCCACCCTCCCCACTCAAAAAAAGGATTAAATAGCTCCCTGAGTCTGCAGGTGGAAAAGACTCAATCACTGATGTATCGTGATCCTTCAAGGTCTCCTGTGGTGCAGCGGTACTATCTGTACCGCTACCTTCCCATTAAGGAAGGAAATGATTAGATTAGATTGCCTACAGTGTGGAAACAGGCCCATTGGCCCAACCAGTCCACACCGAATCTCCGAAGAGTAACCCACCCATTTCCCTCTGACTAATGCACCTAAAACGATGGGCAATTTAGCATGGTCAATTCACCTGACCTGCACATCTTTGGACTGTGGGAGGAAACCGGAGGAAACCCACGCAGACACAGGGAGAATGTGCCAACTCCACACACACAGTTGCCTGAGGCTGGAATCGAGCCTGGGACCCTGGTACTGTGAGGCAGCAGTGCTAACCACTGAGCCACCGTGCTGCCAAATCTGCCACCCTTGCCCAGTCTGGCCTTCATGTGACTCCAGACTCACAGCAGTGTAGTTGATTCTTAACTGCCCTCCAGTGATGGGCAATAAATGCTAGTGATGCCTACTTCTCATAAATGAACACAAAACAATGAAGTCTGGTCCACTGGGGCGGCATAGTAGCTCAATGGTTAGCACTGCTGCCTCACAATGCTAGCGATGCAGGTTCGATTCCACCCTCAAGTGACTGTCTGTGTGGAGTTTGCACATTCTCCCCAAGTCTGCGTGGGTTTCCTCTGGGTGCCCCAGTTTCATCCCACAGTTCAAAAATATGCAGGTTATGTGGATTGGCCATAGGAAATGCAGGGTTATAGGGATAGGATAGGGTAGGAAATGAGTCTGGATGGACCCTGTCGAAGAGTTAGTGTGGACTTGTTGGGCTGATCGGCCTGTTTCCACACTGACAAAAAGACTATTTGCTGTTCATTTAAGTTCACAGGTTCCTTTCTAGATTTCATGCAGGTAACTACTGGCAGATCCCTCACTGGAGTAGCCTGCAGCTTTGAGTGTAATTGACCCAACAGTGCTGCTATCCCATCAGTATATAACTGATCCCTCTATAATACTCAATAGTGCTGTTCTGTCACTGTATGATTGACTGGCTAACCCCATGTTAATGTAGTCTTGTCACTGTAACTAACCTCATGTTAAAGCAGACTTATCACTCTGACTTCCTCTATCCAAACTGCTGTTGAAGGTGGGGTGTATTTCACTCCTGTGTACTTTCACCTGAATGAGGATTTATTAACCTTCTAGTCATTGTAATTCTGACCTGAGCCACCGGTAAATAGCTTCTGGATGTTTTTCTTTCTAGTGGTACACTCATTGCGTATGCAAAGACCAGAGAGGCCATGATTTGGAGGTGCTGGTGTTGGACTGGGGTGGACAAAGTTAAAAGTCACACAACACCAGGTTATAGTCCAACAGGTTTATTTGAAAGTAAAGCTTTCGGAGTGCTGTTCCTTTGTCAGGTAGCTAGCTGATGAAGGAGCAGTGCTCTGAAAGCTTGTACTTTCAAATAAACCTGTTGGACTAAGACCAGAAAGGTTCCGTATATGAGCACTCGATGAGAACTCAGTATTTTCCTAATGCACCAGACGTTTCAAGCTGCAACCCTCTCCCACATCGTGGAAAATTGAGAATGATTAATCCCAGAAAAAAATTAATAGCATTAGTATCTTAATGTGTTCCTGGACCTTTGAGTGTAAAATTAGGCGTGCCTCTGTTCATTTGACTGAGTTGAGTCTAAGTGTGAATTGTTATTGATGGGAAACAGTATAAAGTACCAAGTTATTGCAGCGAGTGAAATGGTTAGGTAAAATCAGAATTGGACGAAGACTGAAGTAAGAAGAGAAGATCAAGCAGGGTAAAGAATGCCATGGTTTTACGCCCGTGGGAAAAACTTAATTTGAACAGGAAGTTGCGTGCAGTATTGTCATTTCAATGTAATGAAGTTTTAATGCACACAATCCATTCAAGAGCATCAGGCAAGGATTTTTTTCCACTTTCAGAAGTTCCTTGAACTGACCCATACTTTACTCCCTCTCTCCCCAACAGAATGCAGCTGCTTACTGGGAGTGCAAGAAAAGCAACATTGTGGAAAGTCTAAGTGACTGATACAGTATGGCTGTGCAGTCAATGTAACAGTTGAGGAGAGTGTGGCTGGAGTGTGTGCAGTGCAGGGGTGCATACATGGTGTTAATTTATCTTTAAGATGTTCAATGGTGCTATGGTATCATTCCATAAAGCTGCAATGAAGTAAGAAAGACTTGCATTTGTATAGCATGTTCATGTCCTGGGGACCTGTGAGAACTCTTCACCGGCATTGAGATGATTTTTGAGTTGTCATCATGCACAGTGTAGGGAAACAAAAGAGCAAATTTTAGAAATTTACAGCGTTAGGGACCTCTTACCTGGTCCAGCTTTGACAGCTCTGTTCAGATCATGCGTCAAGTACTGTAATCCACTTCTGGCCACTGTGACATAATGAAAGCATTCAAAAGCTGGAGGTGATGATGAGGAGAGACTTAAAAATCTAGGTGCTTTGATTCAGGATTAATCCAACAACAAAGCAATCCCTTTCTAAACCTACAGATGCGCAAGCATTTTGACTTCTGCATTTGAAATTTTGTTAGAAGCTTAAGTTCTGAGGAGCAGCTAGAGAAATGTGAACTGCATAAAATACAGGCAATAAAGTATGCAAGTTATGAAGTATTATGGTAAGGATCAGCTGGAGCAGGTCTTTGACTTTCATCTTGAAAGTACAACAAATTAGGTAGAAGCATATGTTCAAAATGCTGAAAGTTAAATTCAGGACTGAAAATTCTGGAGATTCTTTCCACTAAGTGTGACTAGCTTCCCAATAATGCGGGGCAAAGACCTGAGTTGTTGGAGAGACAGTTGAATGCTGTACCAGTAAAGCAAGCTGGTGTTGAGCTTCTTAATTGTTGTTGGAGCTGCACTCATTTGGGGTAAGTGGTATTCCATCAGACTCCTGACTTGCGCCTTTAGACGTTGGAGAGGTTTTAGAGAGCCAGAATTCACAGCTTCCGACCTGTTCTTGTAGCCGTAATATTTATATAGTTGGTCCAGTTCATTTTCTGGTCAATGGTAAGATTAGATTAGATTAGATTAGATTCCCTGCAGTGTGGAAACAGGCCCTTCAGCCCAACAAGTCCACACCGACCCTCCGAAGAGTAACCCACCAAGACCCATTTCCCTCTGACTAATGCACCTAACACTATGGCCAATCTAGCATGGCCAATTCACCTGACCTGCACATTTATGGACTGTGGGAGGAAACCGGAGCACCTAGAGGAAATCCACATAGACACAGGGAGAATGTGCAAACTCCACACAGACAGTTGCCTGAGGCTGGAATCGAACCTGGGACCCTGGTGCTGTGAGGCAGCAGTGCTAACCACTGAGTCACCGTGCTGCTCAGGTATGTTGGTTGTGGGGAATTCTGAGATAGTAATGCTGTTGAACATCATAGGTTCATAGTTAGATTCTGTTTTGTTTGGGATGGTCATTGTTTCACTCTTGTGCATCGTGTATGTAACTTGCCAACTATCAGACCTTAGCCTGAATGTTGTCCAGGTCTTGCTTCATGTAGGTACAGACTGCTTCAGTTTCTGAAGAGTTCTGAATGGCAGTGAATACTGTACAATTGACTGTGAGCATCCCATTTCTGACCTTGTGGTGGAGAGAACGTCATTGATGAAGCAGCTGAAGATTGTAAGGGGCTAAAGCACTATCTGACAGAATTCCAGCCGTGGTGTATTTGGTCTGAAGTGATTGACCTGCAATGACCACAACCGTTTTCTTATACGTTCAATATAACTCCAGCCTGTGGAAGGTTTCCTCCCTGATTCTCATTGCCTCCAGTTTTACTCAGGCTCCGTGATGCCACACTTGGTGAAATATGACCTTGATGTCAAAGGGGCATTATTTACTTAACCTCTTGAATTCAATTCTTTTGTTCATGTTTGAACCAAGACTGTAATCGTGTCAGGAGCTGAGAGGCACTTTCAGGAACACAAACTGCATCAGCCAGCAGATTATTGCTGAGTAAGTGCCACTTGATTGCACTGTCAACAACAACTCCCATCACTTTGCTGATGATAGAGAGTAGGTTGGTGGGAATGGTCATTGACCAATTTGGACTTGTCTTGCTTTTTGCGGACAGGGCATACTTGAGTAATTTATCATTTTGCCGATGTAGATGTCAGTTTTATATTGGAACAGCTTGGCTAAAGATGTAGCCAGTTCTGGAGCAGAAATCTTATCTTCTACTGCCAGAATTTTGACAGGGCCCTTATCGTGTGCAGAATCAAGTGCTTTCAGCCCTTTTTTGATATCGTGTGGAAGAATCAAATTGGCTGAAGACTTTAGAAGCCTCAGAAAGAGGCTGAAATGGAGCATTCACTCAGCACTTTTAGCTAAAGATGGTTGAAAATATTTCAGCAAGTGCTGGGCCATCCCATTACTGAGAATAAGAGTATTTTTCAAGGCTCTTCTAGTTACTGATTAAATTTCCACTACCATTTATGGCTGAATGTGGCAGGACAGCAGAGCTGATATCTGCTATATTGGTTGTGAGATTGCTTGACTTTAGCACATTTAGTGTAAGATTACCAAAAAGGTAGCTTCTAAGTCCAGGAAACTCTCTTAAGAAAAGCTGGCATCTGTACAGTGCCTTTCACTTCCTCAGGGCATCACAAAGTTCATTACAACTAACTAAATACATTTTGTGTTACAGAAGTAGAGAAATGCCAACTTGTACACCGGAATGAAACGTGTGACCAGTTAAACCTGTCTTGGTGTATGTTGAGAAATATAGTCCAGGACACCGAAGGGCACTCCTCTCTGTTTTACAAATAATGCCAAGAGATCATTTTCATCCACTTAAGAGAGCGCATGGGATATCATTTTAATGTTTCATCTAAACATTTGCACCCCATACGGTGATAGTATCATGAAAGTATTTTGTTCATGACCGAAAGTATTTTGTTCATGACCAAAAGTATTTTGTTCATGACCAAAAGTATTGAATTGGTTGTAAAGTGCTTTGAGACATCTAATTGTTGTGAATAGCACTATAAAAGTGCAAGTCTTTCTGACTTTTGGATTTATCCCTATCTGACTTTTCTCTGTATGGAGTTTTGGAAAAGGCTGTTCTTGATATTTCAGAGGTGGATAAATCCTAAATCAGAACACCAAAACCCTTTGGTATCAACAACTGGAGTAAATACATGTTAATGGGAACTTGGACTTGAATATTATGCACACCATTTGGCAGAAACATCCTTGAAGGGGTGCCCTTGTGCACTGTTACATGGAAGTCGCCCACAGCTGAATGGGTATTGGGTTGTCTCTGTACAGTGAAGTTGTGCTGTGGTTCATCTGACTATCATTTATCTGTGGTTAAACAATGTTGCTGCAGAATTTCAGGAAAGAACAATGCTTGTTTTGTGAACATTTCCCATGTCTGAATTATGTAAAAGAACCCATAGTACAGTTTCTGATATTGTTCATCTAAAATTTAATTGTGTGTGGAGGGAGCAGCCCTAACAGGGTTGAAGTACAGGTGGTGATAATGAGTGGTAGCAATTTGAAGCAATTCTGAGAAACACAAGAAGCAAATAGTGCATCATTAAAAATCCATTGCATTCACTTTTTATTCCCTGTAATTTATAAGGTAATTCTGTGATCTTTTAAGTATGAGACTTCCTGCTGCAGTTTGTCATCACATTTCAGGTAGTTTTGATGTATCCTTTGACTCTCGGTGAACATCGCCAGTGGAGATCTGAAAACATGCCTGTTTTATAATACTAACAACTTGCATTTTATAGTGCCTTTAACATCACAAACATCCCAAGGTGCTTCACAAAAGTGTTATTATTCAAAATTGGACCCTGAGCCAAAGGAGATAATTGACAAAAAGAGGGGGATTTTATGGACCATCTTAAAGGAGATGAAAATATTCAAGAGCCCACCTCCACTGCTCTCTAAGGAACAAAGTCCCAAAGGTTCATGACCATCGGAGAGTAAAAAAATCTCTTCATCAGTTTTAAATGGGTGACTGCTGATTTTTGAATTGTGTTCCCCTCGTTCTAGTCTCTCCCATAAGAATAATTATCCTTTCCGCATCAGCCATGTCAAGTTCCCTCTGGATCTTGTATGTCTCAATAAGGTCACATCATTCTTATAAACTGCATTGAAAAGAAACTGAGACCTGTCCAATTTTGCCTCGTAAGATAACTCTTACCCATCTCATATATCAGTTGAGTGAGCCCTCTCTGAACTGTCTCTAATGTGTATACAACCTTTCTTAAAGACCAAAATGTTTAGTAAGGGAATTCCAGAGCGGAGGGCCCAACAGTGATTGTTAGCAATTGCTGACTGAGTCTTAGCTACAGTCTGAAACTATCAAATAATTTCCAAGCTGCAGCAATCAAACTCTGATTGTTCTTATCCTGTGTTTACCCGACACATCTTTGTTGCCTTGAAGGCCAGGTCCCTGAGCAGCACAATATTACCATTACATTCCAGTCTTCAGCACTCTTGTCCTTGTTAACAGCATGACATACTTTCAACACCGTACTTATCAATTGTGTCTCATTTCTGTAGTGGTTCTTCTCCTGATCTGGAATTATGGAAGATGATGAAAACCGGGATCCACAGCAGAACGAGTGCTCAGGGGATGAATCCGAATCGGATCAATGCACTGAATCTTACAGGGAGCGAGGTACCAGAAACAATCTCTTTCTTTATTTCCTCCAATTTCCTGCCCTCCTGAAGGTGCTAATTCCAGAAACATCAGTATCACTCTGGTACCTTACCCAAATGGGAATTCTACCTGTCTGAGTTAAGATGGTTATTACTGGTTGACTAATAGATGGAGAGATAGTGGTAAGGAGAGGGGGCTGATGTTGAGAGGAGGTCAAGTCCATCCAGTACTTTAGGTCTGTCTGCTGTTCAATTTGATTATGGTTGATTTGTACATTTTGGTTTATTGTCAGGGACTAGCCCTGCTGACCAGGTACCTGTTGAGGCTATGTTCACTGGAACCATCTGAGGTGCTTTGGGGCAGATTAGTTGCCACCAATTCTCCTTCTTGACATTAGTTTTAGTTACTTATAGCGAATGGCAAGGGTGTCATACAATATCTCGAGGAGATGCTTGGTGTTGAAAGCTGAAATAGGTTTACTACATAGTACTAAATGGCTAGTTACATCTGAGTTACATGAGAGGTTTTTGTGAGACCTCAAGCTATACTTAAGAGTAAGTAAACTTTGCAGTTTGCTACATACACTTAGCACGGACCTAGAACTGACTTTGAATTTGTTCTTCTCCGAACAATCCTTGAGATTTTGGTGGAGCTTATCTCATGACATCAGTTAACCCTTTCAGGTGCTAACTGCAATATACAGCAACCTTGATCCCTCACCTTTCCAAACTGTTAGAGTTTTGTTAGGTACAGATACTATCTTCTATAGAAGAGCCCTATTGGGCTCGAGACATTAATTCTGTTTCTCTCTCCACAGTTGACCTTAGATCTACTGAGCTTCTCCGTAGCACTTTGTTTTATGTTAAAAATTTATCAGTCTCAGTTTATCACTTCCAACTGCTCTCCTCAATGCCCTGAATGCTTAGCAATATTTGGGCAGAGGGGGCATACTATGACTGGTAGGGCACTGGAAAGTACTGAAGGTCCAAGGGACCTTGTTCTGAATATCCACAGATCCCTGAAAGTAGCCGAACATGTAGATGCAGTAGTTGGGAAAGTATACGGAATACTTGCCTTTATGAGCCAAAATTCCTGATGAAGGGCTTATGCCTGAAACGTCGATTCTCCTGCTCCTCGGATGCTGCTTGACCTGCTGTGCTTTCCCAGCAACGCACATCAATTTTATTAGTCAAAGCATAGAGTACAAGAGCAAGGAGGTTACACCGAAACTGTATCAAATGCTGGTTAGGCTACAAATAGATTGCTACATGCAGTTCCGGTCACCACATTATCGCAAGGATATGATTGCAATAAAAATGTTGAGGAGAGATGTACCAGAACACTACCGTGGAGGATCTGAGCTATGTGGAAGGATTGGATCAGCTGGGGTTGTTTTTTTCTTGTAGTAGTGAAGGTTGAGAGGTGTACAACGTATGATGGACATAAGAGTAGATAGGAAAGCAGTTTTTTTTATCAGTTGATGTGTCGACAGCCAGGAGGCACAGGTTTAAGGCATGAGGTAGGAGGCTAAGAGAAGAATTGGGGAGATTTTATTTTCGCCTAGAAGGTGGTGGGAGTCTGGAAATCACTTCCTGAAAGGATGGTTGAATCAGAAACTCTCATAACCTGCTAACAGTATTCTGATTTTCACTTGCATTAGAATAGTTTCAATGGATGTAAACATCCATGAGTTCTATATTTTCATTACCCTTTGTTTGAAAAGGTGTTTTGTAACCCAAGGAACATAAGCCTGTGTTTTTGGTTTTAAAAGAAACAGAAATGTTGTTTGTTTTTCACATTGAACGGACCAGTGGGGATATAATTGCGAGTGGATATGCAGTGATGGTTCAGAACCACATGGTGTCAGTGTTTGGTCACAAGGCCATCCACATGTTCCTTCGTGGGTTCATTCTGGTGTTACTGTTGCCTGGGTTCTGTGGTGAGCTAGGTACCATTTAGGGCTGATTTCACATTTCGCCCAGATCAGTGGGATGGAGTGGAGTTTCCTTCACTCGTTGGCTACATGCTTATGCAAAATAAGTCAGGTGATCGAGTTTTAGTTGGCATTCATCCATAGCAGAACTTATCAACTAAGTTGACACTCGCCTATACCCAGCCTAACCAATAGCAGCCACCTGTTTTCTTTGGGTCCACCATTGATCCTTCTTGGCTTCCCTGACCCATCTGCCTCCCCTTCGGTTTTGCTTTCATGATGCTCTTGTTTTTTTTTTAAACTACTTCTTATGAGAAACCATCAAGAATCCAGAGAGTCCAAATCCATCCCAGACTTGAATGTTAAAGATCTGACAAAATGCTATCGGCCTGAAAAGCTGAATCATTTTGTTCCTCTCTCTCTTTCATGATCATACCTGACCTGCTGACCATTGTCAGCATTTTCACCTCCTCTTTCAGATTTGTAGTATCCACCCTATTTTGTTTTTCTTTTGTTAAATGCTAGAGAGAGTACTTTTTAACATCTTGTGGATGGCATTGAGCTTGCCTGAAAGATGATTCTTGTCTCAACTCTCCACATTCCTTGATTCCTTGGTCTCTTTTATTGATAATTTCTAATTGACCTTCTCAGAGGTGTTACTACACATCTTTAGAGGAGGTGAGACTTGAACCTAGGCTTCCTGGCTCAGAGGTAGGGTCTCTACCATACTCCACTAGAGCCTTTTTTTGCTCTGTTTTATTGCTCTGTACTCCCTTTAGCTTTCTAGTTTATCAATGGTACTATGTCATTGTTCTGAACTTTGTTTCTAAGTTCCAAAAGCCCTTGCCCCAATATTCAATCAAAAATTGCCACCCAGTCTTTCCCAGAACCCAAGCAAAAGTCACGTATGTCAGTCTTTGATTCATTCTCTTATTATAGATTTTTTTTAAACAATCCACAGAGCACAGCTGACTAGTAGTTCCTGATTTGTCTGATTACTTCTGCTCTTTCCAATATCACTGCCATCTTATCTTATAAGCTTCAATCCTTCAGCTTGATTTCTTAACCAAAAAGCTAGAAATAGCAGCTCCACTGGGTGGAATCACAATTACATGTATTTATATACAAGCTTAAACATAGTAAAACATTCCAAGCTACAGGACAGATAGATCGCTAAGAGAAGTTGATATCTGTCACTTTACACACTAAAATGTTGTCATAGTCCTAGAGAACCATAGGGCTGCTCGCTCATTATACCGAAACAAATAGTGAATTTAACCCGAGGGTCACTCTGCGTCAAGCGAGGTTGAAAAAGTGAGACCCAGATTGTGACCTCCACTGTTGCCATCATTCTGCGTAATAAACTAGCCATCCAACCAACTGAGCTAACTGACCTCCAAAGTATTGGATGTTCCTCTGATGATGGTGTAAAGTCCTGAGAGCTCTGCACTGCATTTAACCATCTTACCAGTGACCTGGGAATGCTGGAAGTGCTCAGTTCTCCAGCACTAACGTCCTTTGCTTTGCTGAGATCACTCGATGACTTCTTCGAAACTTTGATTAGCCCAGAGGCATTCCTGCTGTGTAATCCCATTTGAACAGTGATTACTTTCATCCTACCCGTTGTTGCAATCTACTGCAAGGCGGAGAGGACGAGCAGAAACCTGCTCACAGGCGTCTGTTACTGCCATTTGTGAGACAGTGCTGAGAACTGCACAAACTGGTCTACAGGCAACATTCAATTCTTGCTGCTCCCTGCTGTAACACATGAACCATATGTAGTTCATGCAGAGATGTACTAACAGACCCTAGGGTACTGCACCTTGCAACAGTCCCCACTGCATTGACTTTCAATGAAAATTCACACTCTGAAAACAAGAGCCAGTATTACAAGGATGCTTATACTTCAAGAACAGGGTTACCCCGGTAAAGTATTATTTGATCATGATAAAGATTATAATATTAAATGTGCTGTCATCGTTTGTTCGTTAGCATAAAAGTGAGAGGTAGCATAGAGATCTTTAAGATGATGAGAATAGACTTATGGATATACAGATATTTGAATTAGGAACATGTGCAGGGTATTCAATCCCTTGAACCTGTTCTGCCATTTGATGGAATCGTGGCCTGTTTGGTTGTGGCCTCTGTTTTGTCTACTGTCTTTCCTTCAATACTTCACCAGTAAAGAATCTATCAAACCTGGCTTTAGCAGTATTCCGTGGCACTGCTTCCACTATTCTCTGAGGAAGAGAATTAACAGATCAGTGATCTGTTGACAGCAAAACAATTCTCATCTCCAACATTAACCGGAGATGACTTACATTTAAACCATGTCCCCTCATTTCAATTTGTCCCACAAGAGGAAACATGCATTTAATGTCAATCCTGTCAACTTGGGAACAGCTTTTTCTCTTTGTGGGGAAAGGTCAGTCACCAAGAAATCCTGTGCTGAATTAAGAGGAGGCTTCTGTTCTCGAGTGGGGTAAGAATGTTGTACTCACTACACAGGGAGTATTGAGCCAAATAGTATATCTGTGGTCAAAACGTTGCTGAATAAATGCGAGAGAAAAAAGCAAAGAACTGCACATGCTGGAAATCAGAAACTGCCGGGAAAACTCAGCAGGTCTGGCAGGATCTGTGGAGAGAGAAACAGAGTTAACCTTTTGAGTCTAGCGACCCTTCTTCAGGATGTTAGCTCTACTTACTTTCCATAGGTGCTGCCGGACCTACTGGGTTCTCTCAGAAGTTTCTGTTTTTGTTAAAGGAATAGAAGGATATGTTGATAGGCTGCGATGGTTAAAGGTGCTATGGACAAGTTGGGCCAAATAACTTGGGCAGAAGTGAGGACTGCAGATATTGGAGATGAGAGTCAAGCTTGGCGTGGTGCTGGAAAAGCACAGCAGGTCAGGCAGCATCGAGGAGCAGGAATATCGATGTTTCAGGCAAAAGCCCTTCAAGGGCGAAACATCGATTTTCCTGCTCCTCGGATGCTGCCTGACCTGCTGTACTTTTCCAACACCGCTCTAATCTGGGCCAAATAACCTTTCTTTGTGTTGCGCACACTGTAATAATCTCTTTACTCATAATTCTTTAATTCCTTAATTCTGTCATTCCTTAATCTCCTCACATCAAAACCAACTACGTAATCTCTTATACATTTTTAATAGAAATAAAACAGAAAATGCTGAAATGGTCACTAACATAGATCTGATGATGTCACACACCTGAGATGTTAATGCTGCTTTTCTCCACAGAGACTTCCAAACCTGCAGAGGATTTCCAGCCCTTTCTGCATCCTCAGTATTTTTTTCATTTCTAGCCTTATTGTTCTTTAAAAACATTGTCCGAACCATAGGAGCAGGAGGAGGCCGTTAGCCCCTTGAGTGTCCTCCACCCTACAGTAAGACCTTGAGTGATCAATGATCTAACACCAGGTGCCCGTCTCTGCCCTATATCACTCATACCATTGAAAATCTGGCAATCGCAGATTTAAAGTTAGCAAATGACCCACTATCAACTTGTGCTTGTGGAAGGGAGTTTTAGAGTTGTACTGGCATTTATGGTGTAGAAGCGTTGCTTGTTTTGCTCCTGATTAGGCTATGTTCCCTAATCCGATATTCCCCAACCAACAGAAATAGTTTATCTCTATCTACCTTATCAGTCCAACGGAAATAGTTTCTCTCTAACTACCCTATCAGTTTCCCTTAATAGCTTAAAACTTTGATCAAATCTGGCCTTAATCTTCTAAATTCCAATTTGTGTTAATCTCTCTTTGCCATTTCGTAGATGGAGTTCAGCTTTCATTCTGATAAATCAACGCTGCATTCCCTCCAGGGTTGATATTTCTTCTGAAAATGTTTGTCGGAGTCGCATTGTACTTTTCTCTTAACTATATTCCTCAGCTTACAGCAATGCCTCCTTCAATTTCTTCCAAATCAAATTTATAAAACAGGCTCTCTCATTGTTAGTCATTATCAGGAGTCCACGTTCCTGGTTTGCTGGATGTTGTGTTAAGTAGTGGCTTTGGTTCTGTGTGTTGCAGGTGCTGAGCAGGTACGGCTGATCCTACAGCCACTGGGGAGGAGCCCACTCGATAAATGGACTGAGTGCAACACTTCGACACAGGTCAACTGCACCCAGCCATGTGTGCAGCAAGTTAAGGTAATGTTTAACGTTGTAATGCTGTGCGGACATCTCCAAGAATTCCTGCTATTCTCAGGGAGCTGCAGATCCGATATTCAAATATTGAAATTGGAGACAGTAAGGACTGCAGATGCAGGAGGCCAGATGTGAGGCTGGAAAAACACAACAGGTCAGACAGCATCCAAGGAGCAGGAGAGTCACCTTTTTTTTTAGATTAGATTATCTACAATGTGGAAACAGGCCCTTCGGACCAACCAATCCACACCGACCCTCCAAAGAGTAACCCACCCAGACCCATTTCCCTCTGAATGATGCACCTAACACTATGGGCAATTTAGCATGGCCAATTCACCTGACCTGCACATCTTTGGACTGTGGGAGGAAACCGGAGCACCCGGAGGAAACCCACGCAGACACGGGGAGAATGTGCAAACTCCACACAGACAGTTGCTCAAGGCTGGAATTGAACCTGGTGCTGTGAGGCAGCAGTGCTAACCACTGAGCCACCGTGCCGCCCCAAACATCGACTTTCCTGCTGCTCAGATACTGTCTGACCTGCTGTGCCTCCCGCTCCAAATCTGTTGACTGTGATTGAAGTTGGTTGGCCATTCTCAGTCAGAAGGTTAGAGAGTTAGACTGGATCTCCTTAGCACTATTTGAAAGACAAGTACTGGGGATGTACAACCTGGTTTCTATTCCGCTGTTGAAACCTCAAATAATATTCATAAAACAGCCTTTTAGGTCCTTACCTGTTGCTGTTCATAGGATCTGCTTCGCCTTTCACTTCTCAAATCACTTTGCATTCTGTACAACAGTTTTTGAAGTTAGATGATGTTAGGATGTTGGGATGATAGCAGCTAATTTGCAAGCAGCAAGATCCAACGTTAAATAAGACAGTGAGGAGATGATCTGGTCTCGTGTTAACTGAGGGATCAACATGGTAAGATGACTTGTTCTTCAAAATAATACCAGAGGGTCTTATGTCTGCTTGATAGAGTCAGCAGGGGTCTCAGTTTAACATCTCATCTGAATGACAGTGACTCTGACCTTGCAGCACTCCCTCCATATTTCAGATCTGCCACCCTAGAACTCTCCAGAGAGGGATTGAACCCATACTCTTCTGACTTTGGGATGGAATGCAATTCAGTAAGCCATAGCGACACTGACACTGTAGCTAACATATCATTAGTCACAGTAACTCGTATATCAACTATTATTTCTAAAGTGTTTCACAGTGATGTAGAGTTGATTGAAGACAAGAGTGCTCCCATTCAGTACAGAGTGCAGAATGCTGGGTTATGGTTGACTGTGAGTGAGCTGACCGTCACATCAGCCTGTGTCAAAGAGAAACTGTGATTTATTTTCCAGAACACGCTGCAGCACTTAAGAGATTTGAATGCAGCCACTCGACAACCAAATGACTGCGGGAAAACATGTCAACGAGGTATGTGTGACCCTTCATAAAGTGCATCCGAGCTTGAATGCAGTTAAAACTCTCCTACGATCAGGTCCGGAGATGATTATTATCTGAATTATTAGAGGTAGGACATTCAAGAGTCAAATCAGAAAATGCTTCTTGAGTCAAAAAGGCTGGTGGAAAACTGGAAACCTCCTGTATGTACAGTCATTGATGATGGGATAATTCAAATTTTCAAGAGTTCAGGTCAATAGATTTTTGTTATGCAAAGGTACAAATGATAATGGAGTTGATGTCCATGCTCCAGAGGCTGAAAGGGGCTGTATATCTGTAAAGATACCTGTCAAGTGTGTGCTTGATGTCGCTTAATGAGGTGTGGGGATCAGCAATCTAGTGGGAGAAGTGTGCAGTTGCCAACAGAGCTGCCTTGTAACAACCATGTCCTATGGCAGGAATAACAAAGGTAATTAATTAGCGATTGATGTAGATATTGACAGCTATGTCTTGGAGGAGAGACCTGTAATTTTGATTTCTTGTCTGTATATGTGTTAACCTTATTTATCATCTCAAGTTGGACCTGCTGCCTTTTTCATATTTGTGGGATGAATGCTGTTAGCAAGGTCAGCACTTAATAACCATCCCTAATTGCTCTATATTACCAGTGTCTGGTTTGTGCACACAGCACTATTGTGTCTGTTTGAGAGATGCAAACCCACATTTGTATGGCTGAGAGCACTCCAGTAAACATTGTGTGAAGATGTCCTATCCCAACCATTATCCTTCACTACAGTCTAGATAACAGCACAGTGGTAGTGCTGCAGGGCTACATGTTGACTTATTTAAGGTCCATTGCGTCTGTGTATGTAGAGAAGCACTGTAAATACACATGCAGTCCCATATGCATCACACAAACCTGCAATATACACCAGCAGTGTGTTCTCGGGCTGTGACAGAATCTGAGATCCCAGTGATGTAAGCTTAAACGTGAATCTTTATTAAGCTATGTGGAGGCTGTCTCTGAGATAGCCCTTCTACGTTCCTTTGGTGATCTGAAAGGGCAGTGCAAACTGATCAAGCAGTCAAAGGAGAATTGAGTTTCTACTTGAATACGAGCAATTTACAGGATTATAACGAGAGAGCAGCAGGTAGTTTTGCCAAAGAGCCAGCACAGCTGAAGTGGGCTGAATGCCCTCATTACACACTGTATGATTTTATTTGTGGCTCCTATTCCCCCAGATTCCAGGAAGCAGAAACAGATTAGAAGGAGGAAGACATGCACACCAGCAGGTTCAAATGCCATCACTAGGAACTCACCGGAGATTGCAGTGGCTGGTCTTCACAGTACAACCAGCAATGGGAACCCGGTAAGATATTGGAACTGCCTATTGGCTGTAAATTTGCCCTCACATCCTAGAAACGTAAGAGTTGCTGGACATTTTAAAAAATGCACAGTCCTGCATTCTCCCTTTCTAATACTCTCCTAGTCACATGATACTATGATAATGCAATCACTGATTAATCTCAGTGATCATTCTCTGTCAATGACTTTACAACAGACATGAGGTGAGGACAACCTTCAGTGCAAGAGGTTTTTTGTGAATGCAAACTCCAAACTTGCTTTTCCTTCCAGTCTCCACTGCCCGTACGTTATGTGTCAAATTATTCATATACTGACCGTCCTATCAGCCTCTGTCAAACAGAAACCGAAACAGGTGTTACTTCTGGAAAAAATCTGTACAATTTTGAAACAAACACAGAAAATGCTGGAGAACCTCAACAGTTCTGGCATCATCTGTGTAGAGGGAAGCAGTTAACATTTCCAGTCAGATATGATTCTCATTCAGATTAGCAGCATCTGTAGGATTTCACTTTTGTATTTAACACTGTCTGCTTCCACCATCATTGAGACTGTGCTAGAGATTGACTTTCTGCACTCTTTACTGTTCTTTTTCCTATGAAGGAGAAGGAAGTGGTATCTGTTTTACTGTCCCACCTCACCAGTGCACTGCAACATATCGGATCCACATATGGAGCCACTTTCCGAACACGGCTGAATCCAGAACCTGAGCCTGTTGCAGATCTGGGAGCTTCTTATTTGTAAGAATCACCTTTCTTCTCCTTTTATTGCTGAGTTAGATGCTACTGTCTCTCTTCCCTGACACATACACTTGTTAAGCTATTGAAGAAACAAAGAACTTGCATTTCTTTAGTGCCTTTCGCAACGTAAGAGCGAGAGTAGTCCATTCAGCTTTTTGAGTCTAATCCACCACGTTCCAAATTCCTTTACAATCATCATAGTTTGTCTTGAGTCAGTTGCTGTTGTCTTTTTAGGGACAAAGTTACCAGTTTGCACACAGCAAGCACTCACAAACAAGAATGAGATGATTATCAGGCCATCTCCATTTCCTTTTCATATTATTGATTATAGAGTCATAGTCATACAGCACAGAAACAGACCCTTTGGTCCAACCAGTCCACGCCGATTACAATCCCAAACTAAACTAGTCCCACCTGCCTGTACTTGGCCCTTATCCCTCCAAACATTTCTTATTCATGTACATATCCAAATGTCTTTAACACGTTGTAACTGTTCCCACGTCCATCACCCCCTCTGGAAATTCATTCCACACACGAACCACTCTGTGTTTAAAAAAAAAGTTGCCCCCTCCCCCCCCCTCCATTAGCTTCTTTTAAATTGTCTCTCCTCTCATCTTAAAAATATGCCCCCTAGTCTAGAAATTCCCCACCCTAGGGAAAAGATACCTACCATTCAACTTATCTATATCTCTCATGATTTTATAAACCTTTATAAGGTCACCTGTCAACCTCCTACACTTCAGTGAAAACGTCCAAGCCTATCCAGCCTCTCCTTATAACTCAAACCCTCCATTCCTGGCAACATCCTGGTAAACCTTCTGAACAGTATCCAGTTTAATAATATCCTGGATACAGTACCCCAGAAGAGGCCTCAGCACGGGGAAAGATCAGTACTGGCAGCCATGCCTTCAGCTGCCTGGTGATCATGGGTCCTTTTATTCCACCTGGGAGATCTGTTCAGTCTCACATTCAAAGAGAACAGGTCTCACAAGTGCAGTAAACCCTCCTTTCTGGACTGGGGGCTTGTACATTGATTTTGTCCTGCAATCCCTTGCATGGGGAGTTGAACCCTCAGACCCTCTGACTCAAAAGTGAGAGTGCTACCCAGTGAAGCCACAACTGCAATGCCTCATATTATACAAAGTTAAAAATCACACAACACCAGGTTATAGTCCAACAGGTTTAATTGGAAGCACTAGCTTTCAGGTGATGAAGGAGCAGCGCTCCGAAAGCTAGTGTTTCCAATTAAACCTGTTGGACTATAACCAGGTGGTATGTGATTTTTAACTTTGTACACCCCAGTCCAACACCGGCACCTCCAGATCATATTTATACGTACCTATAACCCAGTTAACCTAGTGTTTCAAAGCAGCTACATAAAGAGAAAAAGAGATTTTCAGAAGTGTGGAGGATGCGGGTTTCAGAAAGATGTGCTTGAAACCTAGGCATCTGAAGGCGCGACTGTCAAAGATGTGCAAAAGGCCAGGCTCAGAGGAATGCAGTTATAAAGCTGTAGGAAGGATTACGGAAATAGTGAGGGGAAGAATCAATAGAGGATTAGAACAAATAAACTGCCTGCACTTCAACACAGTGACCCACTGTTTCACCTCAAATTCTTCAGATTAGCTGTTGCAAGAAATGGAAAAAATGCCATTGACGTGTGATTGATACATGTAAGCTGATTAAAGGATTTGATCAGGTACATAGAATCTGCATCCTCTGGGAGAGTCCAGAACAAGCGTGCATAATCTCAGAACAAGAGCCAAGTAGTTCAGGAGCGATGTCAGGAAGTATACATTCACACAATGGGGATGGAAGTCTGGAACTCTCTGCCCTCTCCTCCCCAAAAGAAAACCTATCGTTGAAAACGAATTGTAAATTTCAGAACTGGGTTTGCTAGATTTTTGTTCTGCAAAATTTTGTGTGTTCTGGAATCAAGGTTAGAAGTGATTAAGGTGCAGCTCAATGGGAACATAATGAGATGCACTATCTCTGGAACCTTTTCTAGCCCCACGATATTTTAATTGCACTCCTCACATTCAGGCCTTCTGAAATCCTCGCATTTGATCATTTCACTGGCAGCCATGCCTTCAGTTGTTTCAGTCTTTCTCCTCCTTTAAAATGTTTCTGCAAATTCCCTTTTTCATTGGACCTGTCTCTCTGAATAGCTGCTGCAAAGCAGCTTGGCATGTTTTGCAAGGTTAAAGTGCTATACAAATGCGCATTGCTGTCATGGGTTGAATGTTGCATTCTGTTTCAGCGTAAGTGCCCAGTTCCATGTTGGATGTTTGCTGAATATACGCCATCATTAGAAAAATGGCACCTGTCATTTTTTAGCTGGCAGCACAATGCAAGCTCAGGACCTCCTGGACTGTTGGTAAATTTGATTGGTTAAGTTGGTGGTCTTTGTTTCCATGAGGTTGAGCTTAGCTCCATTAGGAGTTCTTTAATCTCTGCATTGGTTTGGCTCCTAGTAGCAGGTTGGAGCCGGAAAGCACGGAGGCCACAAGTGACCTGCAAGAAGACGGCATCTCCAGTCTTGGGATCCGCGTTGTGCATCACCCAGGGTTTACGCTCAAGAAGGATCGAGCCTGGAGATACAAAAAGTCAGGTGGGGAAAGGTCTTTCTTGTTTCTTTTCCACTGTCTCTCCAACAGAAGCAACTCAGGATGTGTGACACCTGTTATTGGGTTGCATCACTCTGGGTTGATGCACTGTGATATCTTTCAGGTTGATCTACAAGGTGTGTTGCTACACTCAAGGTATGAATGATGCTGTTAAACATTGAATTATTTGCTGTCCTTAAATTATTTTTGGGGTGGGTGAGGATGATGTACAGAATTAAATGGAATGTACATCATAGAAATAAGCCATTTGGCCCAACCAGTTCATGCTAGCACTTATGCTGTATGCAAGCCTGCTGTAACCTACTTCATCTCAGCCTAGTTTATCTTTCTGTACCTTTTGTGTTTGTCTAGCTTCCCCTTGGAGCCATTCACACTTCTCGTCTCAACCATACTATGGTTCTCTGCATCATTGCTTCCCCACTCACTGCACATGGTGTAATCTGGTAATTTGACATTTACATGCTGAAGATGACCCTATGCAAATAAAGAGGTCCCACAGTGCTGTTATTGCATATTAAAAGCTAATTTCCATACCATAAGCTTTACATGGGCTATATTTAGTTAAGTTTCATGGAAATTGCATAAAAAGGCGTACATTTTAATATTACTCCTCCTGTATAAAGAAGGCAGAGGTTCTCTGATGTTAAACCATACGGTTCAAGAAATACTCATTTCAATTCTTAGTCTCCACTGAGATGGCTATTTTCAGCCAAAGTATGCATTCAGAAGGTTTCATTTGACTTCCAAGTCCCTGGGCTAGATATTTTGCCATCTAATAGTTCCAGTAGCAAATGGCATGTTTGGTACCTTCTGGTGAGGATAGAATTAAACATTTTCCATGCTCAAACAGGCCACCCACCACTCGCTGCCTGAGTTCTTACACACTGTCTAACATCTTGGTTAAAGCTCTGCACTGTAACCATACAGACTAGCAGAAATCACCCTCTACAAGAAAGAAAGAGGGGAGGGCATTGCAATTAATTAAAAATGTGACTTCTGATGAGTCAGTTGCAACTTACTGATGTATGTTTTGCATTTCTCCTTGCAGCGTCGGCTGGCCTACCACCTTCATCACAGAGAGTACCGTTTCACAGCATCTTGGGAGAAGCTTTACCTTACCAAGATTGCGTATGCAGTGGTGGACTGTCCGGCATGAGAGACGATGCAAACCCATCTGTGGAGTCCCATGGCGCTAAAAAGACAAACAATGGATTGCATTTATTGGATCGATATATGTTGTCACCAGCATCCTTGGAACTTTTGAGACAAGGTTTGCTGAGGAACACGGGCAGCCTAGAGGAATCTGAAACTTTGGGGATCTCTCGAATGAGAAACAAAGAACTAAGGACAGAGACAGGTAGTCAGCCAGTGACTAAAGACTTCAGAACCCCAGTTTTCTCCCCAGATAAGGATTTGGGAATGAAGAGAAAACTGGATCTATTGGATGTGGAGCTCAACTGCCTATCTCAGAGAGGCAGTGGGCTCGGTGGAATTGCAAATCCTAGCACAGATCAAAAATCATCGGATTCTCCTTTAAAAAGGCTAGTGGGTGATACCCAGAGCTCTCAGCCCTCTGAAGGAGCCAACTGGGGCCTGGTTCTTGGGAACGGCAGTGGTATCTCAAATGGTCAACAAAGACCATTGAATGGAGGTGGGTGCTCCAACTCAGGAAACCAACCAAGTTCATCCAGTGTCTCTCAAACATGTCCGGAAAAGGCTGAATCCAGCTCTGTCTCTTGCCAGCAGAACGTTACAAACCGGATTACTTGTTCTGATAGTCGATTGGGGCCTGATACCTATGACCCATTCAGTCCAACTGATGAGGAGAATGTCAACGGAGAGTTTATGGGTGGTGACTTCTCCCCAAAAGACAGGATTGAATTGGATGACGGTGAGGAGGAAGCTGAAGAGGAGGAAGAGGATGAGGAGAAATATGACCCTTTTGATCCCACAGGGTCCATTGCAAGTTCTAATAATTTAAGTCCATTAGGAGATGATTCAGAAGGTGAGCTGAAAATTGTTAGTGATGCAGGGCTAACTGAAGAAGAGGATTGTGAGAGTCCTGAATACGAAGAAGACCAGTCACCGGAATCAACAACATGTGCTCTGTCAGACGTGGAACTGCAGATTGACTGCGGCAACGTGGTCAAATCCAGTCTGGAACCTGATCTCTACAGCTCCCCTGAGTACAGAGATTTAGAATCTGAGCTCCAGACGGGCTTTGCAGAAGGGTTAAGCTGTGCGATCAAAAATGAATTTGAAAGTGACTCCAAACTGCAGATCAATGTTCAGCTGGACTCAGTCTCACAACAAGAGACTGAATCGATTGACTCAGAAAATGATATTCAGTCTCAAAATGAGCTGGCTAGAGAGGGGACCAGCGATGCAATGTTTGAAGATGAGGAGCCATTGTTATCACCAGTTGGCATTGATTATAGCTTAATGCAGAGTCCTGGCCCCAATTTACAAATGGAGAATGAAACAGTGAAGCTTTCATTGAAATCGGTGCAGAAAGAAGTCTTAGTCTGCTCCTTGCAGGAGGGAGACATTTGGAAAAGTGAACACACAAAAGAGCTGGGTCTTGAAGCAAAGGGCAATTCTGGCCCCCTGGAAACAGCGAAACAAGAAACAGATGCAGGTTCACTCAGTGCCCCCAGGTATCAGAAGAATTCTGAAAGGACCATCTCTGAGCCAGTAGAATCGCTGGAATCCCAGAGCCGGTTAAAAGCAAAGTCGAGCTCAAGTAGCTGTGTCACGTCCAAGTCCGCATCGAGGCAACGGGCAAGAACTGAAGTGGTTCGAAAGGACAAATCCGACTCCAAAGTGCATTCAAAGGCAGAGCACAAGAGCAAGTCTGCTTCTGCCTCCAGGTACCACCACAAATCCCACCGTACTGTGGAAAGAAAAGACAATCTGGTTTTCACGGTGAACGTTTCCAAGTGGCCAGAGGATGCACGTAAATACGAAGACTCTGAAATCGAAGAGGGCGAGATTGTGCAGCAAGATGAAGAGAACTTCAGTCCTGCTAGAACCTTTCGCAGTCGCGGGCGTATCTTTGAGCGCCTGAGGGGAGTTGAAGGAGATGATTTCATCTCTTTGCACGCTGATTCCGACGAAGGGGCACTGCAGATAGATCTGGGCGAGAGCTCAGCAGATGGAGGGCGAAAGAAAGTGGACCAGAGAAGAAAAGTGACAAACCAGCAGAGGGAGAAGTATGTGAAAGAGTCCAGGTCGCCAGCAGAGTCCAAGACCCAGTCTGGGTCACATTCCGAATCCAGCTCCCGCAGCCGGAAAAAGCGCAAGAGAGAGCACAAAAAGGCCCGGTCGAAAGATCGCAAACGATCCAGGTCCCAGTCACGGGAACGTAAAAGGTCCTCGTCTAGAAGTAGGTTGCGAATCCACCGCAAAAAGTCCAGATCCAGATCTAGATCCTGGGAACGAAGGAGGTCAAATTCCAGATCACGTCATAAGGTATCTCGGTCCCGGACCCATTCTCGAGAGCATCGTAGATCCAGATCGTGGTCACCTTCCAACAGCACTAGCATTTCTGCGCTCGGGCCTCTGAGGGCTTCAGCCGAGAGGTGGAAAAACCGCGTGCCCCAATCAAAGGAGAGTGGGTCATTCCATCGTTCCCGGTCAAGCAGCAAGTCCAGGAAGGAGAGGAGGAAGAAGGAGAAACACCGGGAGCTGGAAGCAGTAAAACGCCGAAGGCATTCAAGGTCCAGGTCCACGGAGCGGTCACAGAGGGAGAAGAGAGCACTCAGCCCTTCTCCCAGAAGATCGAAAGAGAGGAACGAGAAAGAGAAGGACAGAAGTAGAGAGAGAAACCCCCCAAGTGAAAAGAAACATGAGAAGACTGTAAAGGGAAGGCGGGACAGCAGAATAGTGGTCCCCCCCTCAATTCAAGACCTAAACGATGATGACATCTTAATTAAAGCTCGCTCAATTACCAGGACCATTACTGTGAATCCAGGTGAGGAAGACCAAGATGATCCCATGGAGGTGGCAGCTCTGTCTCCAACCCGGGAAGCCATGTACGACTCCGACGAGTTGGGCTTTGAGAACAGTTTCTCTGACGTCGAGGCTGGGGACCACGCGCAGGAGAGCAGGGTTCCTGGAAAGGGCCAAGGGAGCAAGAACGAGAGGCGAAGCAGTCACGAGAAAAGCCACAGAGCCGGAGACCCTGGGGCAAAGCTTCTCAAAGTCAAAGACCGAAAGCGAGCTCATGCAGACGAGAAGTCAGGCAAAGAGAAGCGAAGGAAAAAGCTACCGGATGGGCAGAAGGGGGCAGCTGGGTCAGAGAGCTTGAAGGCAGAGAAAAAAGGGAAAGAGCACTTGATTGGCAGCCAGTCCGGGAAAAAGGTCAAGTCTGTGCCCAAGGAAAGCAAACAGGTGCCCAGGAAAGTGAAGCTCCAATCCAAGGTAGCAGTTCTAATCCGAGATGGGGTGAGCTGTGCTGCCTCAATGAAGGAAGACCGTGGCAAAGGCGGAGGCTTGATTGGCGTGAAGTTCAGTCGCGATAGGGAGAGCAGATCGCCGTTTATGAAAACCGAGGAACAGATCCATGACTCCAAGCCCGGCAGGCACCGAGCCGTCAGTTCGGAGAGCAAAGGCATCGCCTTGCGGGCGCCAAAGGGAAAGGCCGTGGCCAAGCCCCGCTCCGCGCCCAAGAAAACGAAAGCAGCCGGCGCCAAGGTGAAGGGATCCGGGAAAAAGAAGAAGGAAGCCAAGCCGAAAACGGCCCTGAAGAAGGCAGCGACTGACAGTGGCAGCAGCAGCAGCAGCAGCAAAGAGTCCAGTCCCTTCAGGATCAAGGAAGAGCTGTCGTGGTCTTCGTCGGAGAAATCCGACGACAAAGTCAACCTCCCGAGCCCGTCGAAGGACACGGTGGAGCAGGGGCTGTCCCCCCTCTCTCAGATTTCAGAGTGTGCTCCCCAGCCCGTGGAGGCTGCCTTCACGCCAAAGGAGCCAACTGTCCACCAGCAGCCCCCTCCCCCACCCCCTCCGCAGCAACAGAAGGACTATCACGAGCACAGCGACACTTCAAAGGTCAATGGAGACAAGCCGAGAGCACTGAGCAAACCGTTGTCTTGGGACCTGCAAACAGGCGGAGGAATGTTAGCACGTAAGTGACGTCTCTGTGTAGTGTTGGAGGGGAGGCCCTAATGAAGCCTGGCTTTGGCCACATGCCACACAAAACCGAGTTGAATGATCCTGTGTTTCAGACTGATGTGCAAATCTTTCTGAGTTGCGCTGTATATTTTATCCTGGAAGTGAAACCAGTGTTAGAAAAGGAACCGTTATTAAGATCAGTATACTTTGTATTCCTCTCACTGACCTCACCTCAAGGTGTTATTTCAGGCAGGCATGAGGTTTACACTGCCATAGATGGTGTCTGATGTCTCCTTTGAGTGATTGCTTTAGGGGAAGATCTCCCTGTCAGATTTCTTTGGGCTTGTCTCGCTCAATTCCGATCCTCTGCTTGTGTGTGCCTGGGTAGGGGAAGGCAGGGCTGATGTTCCTGCAGCGAATGGGCAGTATGCTCAGTCCTACAACTCCTGCCTCTGCTCCCTCACAACTTAGCTGAATACTGCTGTTGTGTGCAGGCATTGCCGGGACTTTGAGCAATGTATGATATTTTACTAATAATTCCTTGGCAGAATCACTAAGCCCAGCCCCTCGTTTCCTGTTGTACGCAAGTTATCATCTCATGCAGTCAGAAGCATTTGAAAACTTGAATTAAAAGGACTCAAACCTGTAGGCACATTGGCAAGAAGTTATAAACAAGAGTGTGGGAGGCAGCTGTCCCAACCGTGGCCAATACTTGCAGAGTGTACATCAGTAAGCTGAGCGATTCCATCCATATCTGGTTAGGTAGAGCTCCAAGTTCAAGCAATGGTCGGTTAGTTCCTCGGAGACCTTTGGAGTAGTTTGTTGTCTATAGGTTCTATCACAGTTGATAATTTTATTTTCCCAAGATCAGCTCATCCTGCAAATTGCCAATAACGTGGCATTTGTAGTTTTTTGATGCCCACATTTGTGTTTGCAGGTCACTTGGCATCATCCATGAGAAACTAAACACTTCCCTTTCTACTGTTAGATTCAATATCTATGGAGGAGAAATGGTTAGGACTGTCAACATACTGACAAACACACACACACACATCTCTTCCTTTGATACAAGTTCAAGATTGAGGTCAGGCAGGAAACAAATTCCTGTAAGTTAACCTGTTTGGGCATTATCCATGTCTGAGGGGGGGGCTTTTATCTGGGCCCTCTGGGCGAAAGTGAGGACTGCAGATGTTGGAGATCAGAGTCAAGGTTGGAGTAGTGCTGGAACAGCACAGCACGTCAGGCAGCATTGAGGAGCAGGAAAATCGACGTTTCAGGCAGGAGCCCTTCATCAAGGATCCCTGATGAAGGGCTTTTGCCCGAAACGTTGATTTTCCTGCTCCTTGGATGCTGCCTGACCTACTGTGCTTTTCCAGCACTACTCTAACCTTGACTCTGGGCCCGCTGGTCCAAAGACCCACATCATCATTGTACCACGAGACCCATGTATGTATGTTGGAATAATGGAATGAAGCAGTGCAGAAGGAGGCCATTAGGCCCATTATGCCGGTGTTGGCTTTTTGGTAGAACCATCAAGATAGTGCAACTTCATATGCCCTTTCCTCTGCAATCTCTTCTCCCTTCAAGTATTTAACCAATTACTGTTTAAACCAAGGTTATTCATCGTCTTTCCATCTCTGTTCAGTGCAGCGCTGATGGGAATTGTGGTTGAGGAAATGGGGCCAAGAAAATGTGGTCAACTTTCCTAGCCATCGCAAGATTCCTATTTTGGGGTGGCACAGTGGCTGAGTGATTAGCATTGCTGGCTCACAGCGCCAGGGTCCTAGGTTTGATACCACCTTCGGGTGACTGTTTCCTTCTATGGTCCAAAGTTGTGCAGGTTAGGTGGATTAGCCGTGGGAAATGTGGGGAATTGAGTCTGGGTGGGATACTGTTTGGAGAGTTGGTGTGGACTTGATTGGTCAAATGGCCTGCTTCCACATTATTGGGATTCTATGATTCTTTGCCCAAATGCTTGTACACTGTGGAGAACAGCCAGATTACTCCTGAAAGTTCTGTTGCCTCAGTTCTATATTCACTGCAGCCTCTGCCAATAGTACTCTTGTTGGTTATTGAGTTCTGAGACTGCCATTTGTGCTTTGAACAGTATAATTTTCGAACATTGTCCTTGTGTTTTGGTTCTTAGTTACTGCACTGCTGTTCAAGATGGAGGAAGCCAACCGAGCAAAGGCCCAGGATTCTATTCAAGCAATCACCCAGGTAATGTCACTGCAACTGACAGCTCCAAATCTGTACTTACGGATTCTCTAGTAAAGCTGCAGTTAATTCCAAAGAAAGATTTTCTTTATTCTTTCATGGGATGTGCATTTCACTGGCAAAGGCCAGTATTTGTTTTCCATCCCTCAGTACCCTTTTAACTGAGTGGCTAGTTTAGCCATTTAAGAGGGATTAAAAGAGCCAACCACATTACTGTGGCGTCTGAATTCATACATAGGCCAGTCCTGGTAAGGGCGGCAGATTAGATGGAGTTTAAATAAATATGAGGTTGCTGCATTTTGAGAAAGCAAATCTTAGCAGGACTTACACACTTAATGGTAAGGAATGTTGCTGAAAAGAGTGTAGTTCGTAGCTCCTTAAAAGTGGAGTCGCAGGTAGATAGGATAGTGAAGAAGGCATTTGGTATGCTTTCCTTTATTGGTCAGAGTATTGAGTACAGGAATTGGGAAGAAATGTTGCGGCTGTACAGGACATTAGTTAGGCCACTGTTGGAATATTGCGTGCAATTCTAGTCTCCTTCCCATTGGAAAGATGTTTTAAAATTTGAAAGGGTTCAGAAAAGATTTACAAGGATGTTGCCAGGGTTGGGGGATTTGAGCTACAGGGAGAGGCTGAACATGCTAAGGCTGTTTTCCCTGGAGTGTCGGAGACTGAGGGGTGACCTTATAGAGGTTTATAAAATCATATGGATAGGATAAATAGGTAAAGTCTTTTCTCTAGGGTGGGGGAGTCCAGAACTAGAGGGCATAGGTTTAGGGTGAGAGGGGAAAGAGACCTAAAGGGCAACTTTTTCATACAGAGGGTGGTATATGTATGGAATGAGCTGCCAGAGGGAGTGGTGGAGGCTGGTACAATTGCAACATTTAAAAGGCATCTGAATGGGTATATGAATAGGAAGGGTTTAGAGAGATATAGGCCAGGTGCTGGCAGGTGGGACTAGATTGGGTTGGGATCTTTGGTCGGCATGGATGAGTTGGACCGAAGGGTCTGTTTCCGTGCTGTGCATCTCCATGACTCTAGTAAACCAAATGGATTTTTCTAACAAGCAATTATAGCCTCGTTCTCACCATGAATAAATTCCAGATTTATGAACTGAATTTCAATTCTCCCAGCAGCTGTGTTGGGATCTGAACCTATAGCCCTCCGGAACAAAAAGCTGGGCCTCTGGATGTTCATTCAGGAGGAATTGCCACTCTGGCATCTGCATAAATACCCATATACTGCTACTGCCACAGCAACCATCACAGTGGGATGGTAACTCACTACAGTGAGGCACTTGACTGGGAATTTTCATCATGTGGGTGTGAGGTGCCCTCTGAAGGGTTAGTGCGACCTCACTGCTCTAAGGAACATTTCAAGAGCCAGTTCTCTATAAGAAGAATCTGTTATTGTACCTAAACTGCACTTCATAGTGTGGTGGTAGTGTGTTACACTTCACTCTGGGAGTCCTCAAGTTGCTGTGGATGCTTGCACCTTCTGCCCTGGAGCTCTGGATCGTGACGGCTGGTCACCACAGCTGACCAGGAATCTGTCCCACTCCCACCCCCAGCCGTTGGTGTGTCCCACTCCCACCCCCAGCCGTTGGTGTGTCCCACTCCCACCCCCAGCCGTTGGTGTGTCCCACTCCCACCCCCAGCCGTTGGTGTGTCCCACTCCCACCCCCAGCCGTTGGTGTGTGCTGGAATGATTGATGATTTGGCCCTGTTATGAACTCTCCTTCAAGTTTGGGCTTTGAATTCAGGCTGACTCAGAGGCAGTGACTGCACAGGACGTCCACTGTCCATGGAGAGCAGCAAATTCAGATGCAGATTCTCTGCAAGAAAGAGCAAAGGTGTGACATCCCATCCCTGTGCTCACTGTGTAGTGTTTTCTGTGATCATAGGCCCATTAGTCTTTACAGGTCTAATTGCTGATTAAGGTAGTGGTAGTAGACACTTTCAAAGCATCTCATAAGAATTATACGACTTTAAGGCGTGTTGACATGAAACTTTAGTTTGTGTATGGTTAATACGTTAAATTTGCAGGGTTTTGGGGAAATGAGGAAGGCTGGTGTGGGACCGATAGGACACTGCTTTCAAACCCAGTACAGACAAACTGGCAAATGGTCTTGTGTGGCCTGTAATTGTCTGAGCAACTCTGGATATTGTGACACTGCAATCTGTGATACCTTGTGTTGAAGAAGCCTCAGTAACCCACAAGGCACGCAGCAATCCTCTCTAACTGCTCTGTTGGCCTCCAGATTCTCAGCCAGACTAAGCCCCCCGTGCCACCAGTGCCGACCAGCCTGTCCTCCCACCTTCCTGCCAACCAGCCGGCACCCAAGTTTCTCCGGCAGGGCTCCTTGTCGATGTTGGGCTGCTCAGCGGGGCTGCCTGCACTGTCAGGGTCTGCAGTTCAGCCTCCAACCTCCAGCTCTGGGAAGCTGTATAGCACATTGGAGAGCACAGAGCCCAGCAAGATGGAAGGCACCACCAGCACAGATGGCAACATGGACAGCGACAGGGTAAGCCTTTTGCGTGACCTCAGCAGAATGCCCCAGATTTGTCCCATGTACAAAGAATCTTATTTCTTATTTATGATAGAAGCACAAGTGTGGTTGGGCCTGGGTGAGAGGGTGGGTAGATGTCAGTGCTCATCCCACCTCTTGGACACCCTTGTACCCTCAGCCTGGAGTCACTGCTCTCCTGCAAGGGGATTGGAATAAAAGCAGGCATGGGAAATTTCATCAGAAACCCTGCAACTCCCAACCCCAAACTTTACTTGTGAAGCATCAGCACACACACAGAGTTAACCCCTCTCCTTCACCCAAATGAGCACACTGTTTTGACACAGCATTTAACCAACCGCTCATAAGAACATATGGAACTGGAGGTGTAAGCTAGATGTTCCCTTGAGCTTTTTACACCATTAGGTTTCACAACAGATCATCAGCCTCTGTCATGGATGTTATTAACCACTGAACATCCACAGCTGCCTTGAGTATAGAATAGCAAACGTTCACAACTTTCTGCATGGAGTAGTGTCTCTTGATGTCAGTGTTAAAAAAACTCAAGTCCTTATCCTGAGATGGAGGATCTAGCCAGCGACAAAATAAAACCTCTCATCATTACCCTGTCGACCCTTCTAAAGAATTCAACAAGATTAGCTCTCATTCTTCGAACTGCCATAGACTGTGAACTCATTCCACTCTCTTCTCTCTCCACCTCATTGTTGGCTCCTTTATTCCCCTCCTTCCATTCCGCTCCCCACTCTTTATCCTTCCCTGTACGGTTCATCTTCCCTCCTGGTTATCATCTACAGCTGATTGACTTCCTTATCCTCACTGGATCCTTCCCATAAGACAATTCTGATTCAAAGCAATGAGGCTTTCTACCTCGCCTTTTCGCTCCCTAATCATATAGAAAAGGCTTTTTAGCCCATCGAGTCTGTACTGCGAGAGATACGCCACTCCCTACGTTAGTCCCACTTTCCCACACTAGGCCCATAGCCTTCAAGTGCTCATGTGTCTCAACCACCCTCCCAGGCAGTGCATTCCACCCCAACATCCTCCGGGTGACAAAAGCATTTTCTCAAATCCCCTCTAAACCCCTTGCTTTTCACTTTGAAAGTGAGCCCTCTTGTTCTGGCTCCTTTGACTGAAGGGAACAGCTGCTTCCTGTCCATGCCCCTCATCATCGTATACACCTCTATCTGGTTCCCCCCTTTCCCCCTCCAACCTTCTCTGCACCAAAGAAAACAATCTGAGCTTCAGCCTCTCTTCATCACTGAAATGCTACATCCCAGGCAATAAATCTCCTCTGCACCCCATCCACAATATATACAGTATCATTTTAGATACACACCCGTGCTTAACCGGTCTGTGCTCGGTGACAGAAGGGATGCCCACTTTGGGTTGAGCTGCTCGGGCAGACGAGGGAAAATGTTTCACGGAGAGAGGATGCGTGCTGACCGTGTTTCTCCCTCTGGTCGCAGTACCTGAAGAAGCTGCACACGCAGGAGCGTGCAGTGGAGGAGGTGAAACTCGCCATCAAACCCTTCTATCAGAAAAAGGAGATCAACAAGGATGATTACAAAGATATTCTCCGCAAAGCCGTACACAAGGTAAGCCCTTCTCAACTGTTGATGGATGGTTTCTGCAGTGACTCAAAATGGTGAGAACGTTAACACCCATCCCCAACTCAGTCTAAAATGTACTGACTGTCATTAGTTCTCTTTCTCTTGGTCTAAGTGTCAGAACTGAAACAGAATAAAAATAACTAAAATGCTGCAGATCACAGCGGATCATCCGGGGATGCTGTCTGAAACCCTGGGATCTCCAGCATTTTTGTTTTCAGTACAGTTTCCAGCATCTGCAGTAATTTGCTCCTATAGAATAAAAATAAACTTTGTTGGATCCTAGTCTCCAAAGGGCTCCAACATGCCAGACTGCTAGCTGTGCAATTTATAGTTCCATCTTTCCGAATGTGACTGGTCTCTGAGGAAAGTCATCACCTTTTCACTGGGGAGACCAGCATTTATTGCTGTTCCTAGTTACCTCTTCAGAGGTTATAGTGTCACAGAGATGTACAGCACAGAACAGACCCTTCGGTCCAACCCCTCCATGCCGGTCAGATATCCCAACCCAATCTAGTCCCACCTTCCAGCACCTGGCCCATGTCCCTCCAAACCCTTCCTATTCATATACCTATCCAAATGCCTTTTAAATGTTGCAATTGTACCAGCCTCCATCACTTCCTCTGCCAGCTCATTCCATACACATATCACCCTCTGCGTGAAAAAGTTGCCCCTGAGGTCTCTTTTATATCTTTCCCATCTCACCCTAAACCTATGCCCTCTACTTCTGGACTCCCCCACACCAAGGAAAAGACTTTGTCTGTTTATCCTATCCATGCCCTTCATGATTTTGTAAAATGTTGGTGGTGAGGCATGTAGCTGAACCGCTGTAGTGACACCCATTGTGCTGCTAAGGAGATAATCTCAGGATTCAGACCCAATGTCAGTGAAGGAACAATCGACATTATGTTCTGGGCTGTAAAAAGACTGGTGGGTCATAGCTTACGCTGATGTAATAAAAGTTATTAATGGTGGTTATACTCTCAAGACTAGCCCTTCCACCAAATGTGAGAAGTATTTTTGTTAGGGAATTCCTAAATTGATGTGGGTTTGTAATTTTCAGTCACCCCCCCGATGATGGAAGACGGAAGAAAGGGTATGTTCATATATAGACAGGAAATGACATCAGAGACAAGACACCCTTCTACAAAACTTGAACATTAGGAGCTGGAAACTATTAATCACTGTTAATCAAAATCATGACTGATCCATCTCAACTCCACTTTCCCACACTATCCCACGCCTCTTAATTCCAACACCTATAGTTTCAATTTATTAGTGGACTGAGCAGCCCCAATTCTCTGCAATAGAGATTCACAACTCAGAGGTGACGAGGAATTTCTTCACTCTCAATGCTGACTCCATTATTTTACAACTTGTCCCCTTAATCAATATGTCTGTATCCCTCTGCAGGTTTATTGTATTCCGCTCCATGGGTCCCTTAATCGCACTAAACACATCAGTTTTCACATTGCTCAAGTCAATAACAGGACACTCGAGTGTTGAGAGAAAGTGGGTGGGGAACTGTGTCTGGAGGGCAGAAGGGTCTAGGCAGGGAGGTTGAGGTGCTCTCTACTGCAGAAGAGGAGCCCAGCTTTATGATACACCCTCCCCAAATCCCAGGAATCAAGCTGGGAAACGCTCTATGCACTCCCTCCATAGCCAGAACTTCCTCCTTCATATAAGGAGATCAAAACTGTACATAATACTCAAGGTGTGGTCTCCCTGCTGTCCTGTACAGTTACAATAAGACATTGCTGCTCCTGTACATGAATCCTCTTGCTGTGAAGGTCAACATAATCATTTGCTGCCTTCACCACCTGCAGTTATAGAGTCATAGAGATGTACAACATGGAAACAGACCTTTCGGTCCAACCCGTCCATGCCGACCAGATATCCCAACCTCTTACTTTTCAGTGGCTGGTGTACGAGGGCACCCAGGTCTCATTATACTTTCCTAATCTATGGTCATTCAGCTAATAATCTCCCTGCTGGGATTTGCGGCCAAAGTGGATAACCTCAGATTTATCCACATTGTACTGCATCTGTCACGTATCTGCCCACTTAGCTTGGCCAAATCACAGTATCACCTAACTCTCTGAGTATTTGTAGAGCTGTACTCACTCAGGCAATTTAGGAATATTTCATCATACCCCTGACATAAGCCGAGTGATGGACAGGTTTCTGGAGTCAAGGGTTCCTCTGTACAATTTCCACTCGCTGACCAGCTCTTGAAGCTGCAGTATTTACGTGGCTGGTCCAAATATGTTGCTGATCGATGGTAACCCAGGATGGTGGCCATTCAGTGATGGTGATGCCATTGAACGTCATGAGATGGTTAGCTTCTCCCTTGTTAGAGATGGTCATTTCCTAGTATTTGTGTGACACGAATGTTCCTTGCCGCCTATCAGCTTAAACTCAAGTGGTTGTCCAGGTATTGTTGAGGTCAGAGTGGTGCTGGAAAAGCACAGCAGGTCGGGCAGCATCCGAGGAGCAGGAAAATCGACGTTTTGGGCAAAAGCCCTTCATCATTGAAACATTGATTTTCCTGCCCCTCGGATGCTGCCTGACCTGCTGTGCTTTTCCAGCACCGCTCTGATCTAAACTCTGGTTTCCAGCGTCTGCAGTCCTCACTTTTGCGCTGTCCAGGTATTGTTACCTACCGAAAGTGCCCATTCTCAGCCGAACCGAACCGAACCTCACCTCTCTCTGCTGCAGATCTGCCACAGTAAAAGTGGCGAAATCAACCCTGTCAAAGTTGCCAACTTGGTGAAAGCGTACGTGGAGAAATACAAGTATGCACGAAGACACAGCAAGAGACCCGAAGAAGGAGGACGCCAGAGCAACGGGAAGGAGGCCGGGAAGTTAGACAAACATGGAAAAGCCTCAGCACAGACGTAAACGGGAACGAGAGACAGTTTTTATTATTTACCAGAATTCAATAATTTTGCGCACCTCCTTTTATTTTCATTTTAATAAGTGTGAAGACTTTTTTTTAAAAAAGAAAACTTTAGAAAGTCATTCTGACGTTCCTGGGTTTATCTCATTGTGGCAGTGCCTAATGATCCTGAATTAGATGTAAGAAACTTGGGACACTTTTAATGAAATGCTGAGGGGTGGGGAGGGAGGGAGGGAGGGGGCAGAATATTCTTGGAAAGTAAAGGACAAAAAAAGAACCTTTTAAGAACTGTTTACTGTATCTCCTGATCGCTGTATATAAGTTAGGAGCCACTGGCAAGCTTTCTCATCTCCTCCCGTGTCCTGTTGGTTTTTATTTGTTTTTCTCTTCCTTCTCCTCCTCCTCCTCCTTCCTTCTTCCCTTCCCTCCCTCCCATTTTCTTCATGCATGAAGTTTTTTTGTAGGTCAGTGAATTCCATACAGCTGCACTGTCTTTTAAATGGTAATAAACGATATTACACAGTCAGCCATTCTGAGAGAAGGCAATGTATCAGAGAGAAATGATTTTTCCTGTTGATGTCTATGCTATTCTACTCTTTCTTTTACAAAAGTATATATACACACATGTATAGTACAATGTTGGAAAATGGCAGAGGGGAATTGATTTAAGTATTTTCATTTGCGTATTTTAACTAGGGAAGTCATAAGGATTGTACTGGTGAGCACTGTTTCAGGACTGCAGTCTCTGGACACTTTTACGTTCATCATCCACTCAATACTGGAGTTAGTGGCCCATGAGGCATCTATGGCCAAAGTATTTTCATCCGCTGCAAATCACTGTTGTAGAGTGAGTGTTAGTTCTTGGAGAATGGGGCTGTTTTATTCTGTATTAGGGACTGTCTAATCACACATCTGGTACAACGCTATGCCACCATCTTTCTCCCACAGAACCATTTGTGAGTGTCAGACGTTAGGCACAAGGTCCACAGAAGGGACTAGAAGACTTGCTCAGACTTTCTGGCGAGGGTTAAGAGTCTCATCCCCAAGACAGAATTGAGGAGCCCTCATGAAGAATGAAGGAATACCTTTAATTTGAAATTTCTGGCAATTACTTTTCCAACCAAAAAAAAACACACCAAAAGATTTTGAACCCAGATATTTTATGGTAAGCTTGGGCAATCAAATGGCTGTGACCACCCCTGCCCCGCGGTCTCTCTGGGTTTCTGAGAGGGAATTTAGGCAACACTGCTGTTTTAATTTTAGCGCTTTTAGTCAGCAATTGTGCCCCATGCCCTTCCCATATTCACACCCCACCCCCCTCTCAATCTGCTGCCAATCATGTTATAGAATACGGGATTAACTCAGGCAACTTGCTAGGCATCGCACCCCCGTTGCGCACCTCAAGGTTGAATTGCCACATCTGACTCTGTTGCTGTAATTTGCTTTTTTGTTTCTGCACAGGAACAGTCTAGCTCAAAGGTGCAAAGAAGTTCAGTCGTCTTGTATGTGTGACCTGCTTTATGTCATTTCTGGCAATGTGATAAGGGGCTGGGTTTAAGATTTAAGCTGGGGCTATGTCCTGTACATTCTGTAATTTCGAGGAGTGGTTTGTGGGGGAGGGAGGTGATGAAGCTGGGGAGGAGAGGGAGGGTGGGTGGGCTGAGAAATTCAGTGTGATGACAGTGCAACATTCCCAGCCTTTGTCTGACTGTCGTTTGATGTCGTCTATACCTCTGGATGGATTTGCCAGTGTGTGTGTCTGTTGAAAGGTGGTTATTTGATGAATGAGACTGTGTGTGAGTGTGTGTGTGCGTGCGTGCGTATGTGTCTGTGGAACCAAAGCAGGTTTCACTGACCCAAGGAGTATATATATATTGATATTTGGGGTTTTGCTGGCCTTTTTAAATACTAGGTAATAAAGAATGCACATTTAAAAGGAGGCAGTAGGGCCCCCCTTGTGAAATTACAGTATCTCATTAAAAACAATTTTTTTTAGTTAAAAGAAATAAGCTCACTGCCTCAAGAAAATTGGACAAACTGTTTTGTAAAACAACTAATTTATTTGGGCTGTTTATATTCGCAGTTGAGGGGGCCCGCCCTAATGTTTCCACACCTCCCACCCTGAATAAAAATAGAACTATTAAACAGTATTAGCACCGCTGAAATGAGGAACACACTGATGTTAGGATTTGCTGAGCTAAATGAGGTGAAATGTCTTCAGAGTTTTACTTGTTATTCTTCCTACAATTCCCACTGTGTCCTTTCACCAATGTGACTGGCAGTCTCTGACATCACAGCACCAACGATGAAATAAATCACTGGGCAATCAGCAAAGATGCTGCTTTGGATGAAGTGGGTCCCGCAGCAGGGGTCAGTTGCCAAAGAGAAAAGGAACGGACAATTATTTTTTAAAAAAACAGCGATTCCCTCCCCCTTGCGTGGCTCTTGATAAAATCAGGCAAAGTGAAATCATTGTAAAAGTTTGAATCTCTATCTGAAGAGAAATAAATTCCAATTGTACAGTCATCCCCACCCAGAAGTGATAATGGGCCAGTTGTTGTTGGATTGGTGGGGAGATGATCAGTTTTGGTAGACAGCTCAGTGCTCCATCAGCCGTGCTAATATTGTATTTATCTGCCTGTTATTGAGAATATTGTAAAAATAAAAGTCAGATTGTTACAGAACAGGAGTGCTTGTCTCTTTGAAAAACAGTAGGAGACATGAGACAGCATTTTATTTCATTTAGTGCTCTCTCTCTGCCTGGCACAAGTTGATTCTGGGCTATCAACAAGGACAGCAGTGTTGGCTTCACCAGCAGTGAGCTAGTGAGAGGAGCAGGTCTGTACAGGCAAGTGCTTGCCTACTTGCAGTCCTGGGACCACTGCATTCCAGTGCTGTGGCACATTGTGAAAAACAACTCAGAGATAGCTTTATATGCCTGGAGGAAACCTAACTCCAGCAGCAGCCTCTGCGTGACTGATGTACGGACAAAGCATGTATACCTTTGCTTCAGAGTGCATACTGGTAGCAGATCTGTTCCCAGAAGCTCATTGATTCATGCGTTTGAAACTTCACAGCGTTCAAAGGGGGAATTACAGGATAGAAATAAATGCATAATTGGACCCACAGTCAGAATTTGAAAACTGGCTGCTTTAGCAACTTTTGCCTTTGGCATGTGGTGCCATGGATTCAGCCAAGCCCAGTTCTCAGCAGGGTTTCCCCATGGAAAGATAGGAATGTTATTTACATAAATACATCAAGGTTTCCAGTGAAGCCTCTTCAGAATTGAGCCTGTCCTCCCCACAGTCACTGACCTGCTTTGGTTTTCAATTGTTAGTAGCTGGCCTCTCCGATTCCCTTCATTTCTCTGTTGATCTGGAGCACTTTGCCTATACTTAGGCTTGCACCCTTTCTCTGATGTTTATTGCCCCTCCTGTGGGCTTTCCTGACCAGTGATTGACAGCTTGGTATGACCGAGGGTCTCCTTTCGGAGGGGCTGTTATGAGTCAAGTGTTATTGGTGTGGGATTGGATCACCTATAGTTTCTCACTTCCCAGCCTATCGACACAAGTTGGGCTTTTACAGTGATGCAACAGTTTCACAATCACTTCCCAAACCACTGCCGGATTACTTTTCTTTATAAATTTTTATCATTTCACTCATCCACCCCTTCCCCCCCCCCCCCCCCCAACCCCCATCATCATGAAATTTGAACTCCCAGTCTCTCTGGATTAATGTGTTTATTTCGATACAGTCACTCCCTCTTGTCACCGCAATGGTCATCAGAGACCAGTTGTCCAAGGGAGGTACTGTCTGTGTACTCGACATCCATGCACTGTTCCAGTATAGACAGGAGGCTGGAGGAGGAGAGGGGGTCAGAAAGCTCGAGGTTTATAGAATCACCATTCAGTGAGGAGGCTCCCACTCCGTGTGCCAGTTCATGTAACAGCTTGAAGGTTATAGGTGTCACCTGAAAGGAGGGGAAGAAGAACCCATCAGTCCAGCGGCTGGAATCCCCTGCCATAGTTAAAACATGTTTGACGCTAATTGTAGTTCTGGGCATTCAGTGCCCCTGGGCAGCTCATCGCACCTTTGAAGTGTCCCCACACCACTTGATGTAACCTGCCACAAATAGACAGCAAGGAAACTGGAGCTAAGGCAGGAGAATGCAAGTTGAGGAACACATCAGCCACCATCCTACTGAATGGCAGAACAGGTTTGAGGGGATGAATGGCCTCTTCCCATTTCCAGTGGCAGTTACAGGAGGTTGTGTTGTAGGCTGCGAAGAGAAAGTGGATATTGAGTAGAAATTTTCAGTGGTCATGTTTGAGGAAACACTCTCCGGTCCCTGTCATATTGGACTGAGGTCTTTCCCAGCTGGCAGGGTTTAAACATCTCCACCCTCAGCTTGGATAATGTGGAATGTACAACACTAAGTAGGCCATTTGGCCCAACTACACGGGGTCTGAAAGTTCCCCTGTCAAGAGAGGAAGAGCGATTTCAGAGTTTGAGGAATAGGATTGTGGTACTGGTGGGATGGGGAAACGGGGAGAGATGCCTTGGATTCAGGGTGGAGTCAACGGAGCAGGGAGGGACAGGCCAAAGTCAAGGGGTAAAATCCACTGTGGGTATCACAGGCTGGCCTTACCTGCACCATGATCATCTTCTTATGCCAGGGTCTATCACCACAGTCTGGCCAGAGCTCCCCGAAACATAGCCAAATCGAATACTGCGGAGAGCCACGCTCAGAGTTCAGAAAGGCACACAGTTCTGTGGAGAAAGGTTTTGGAACATTTACGGTGCAGCAGAACCCAATAGCAGCCCTTGTGCTGACTAAACAGTAATGGAACTACCGGAGGTTTATACCAGTGGCTGGTTCAGACCTCACCACGTGCCCTGTCTGTGTTCCCACGCCTACACCTCCCTTCAACCTGTTCACCCGCCTCTCCCCTCAGTGCCCTTACAAGTGGACTCCACAAAAATGTGGAAAAAGTTTTATTATTCTTTTGTAGGATGTGGGTGTCGCTGGCAACACCAGGATTTATTGCCTGTACCTAAGTGCCCCTGAACTCATTAACTGTCCCGGCTATTTTCAGAGGGCAATTAAGAGTCAAACACAATTCTGTGGGTCAGCAATCACGGAAACCATCTTGGAGAACTTCCCGAAGGGACACTGATGAACCAGATGGGTTTTTACAACAATTGATGCTCACCATTACTGAAACATTAGTTTTATACCTGTTTCTTGTCAAAATAATCCCGGTTTTTGTGGCAATTTCTTTCTCGACACCTGAAAGCATAGCCTGGGATCAAAGGTTTGACTTTTTGAAAAGGTAGAAACTACACCAAGTTATTGAGTGTATTTAAGACAGAGTTGGATAGGTCCTTGATTAGCAATTGATCAGGCATTAACAGGGAGAATGGAGTTGAGAAACCTATCAGACATGATCAAATGGCAGAGCAAACATGATGGGCCAAACGGCCTGAATCTACTCCTGTATCTTAGGGTCCAAGTGTGAGTCTAATGGTGACAGGTGTGGAGGATGTCTGTAATGTGACAGTGAGATGTGTGCTATGTCAACTCCAGCACCAACCTTGATGAAACTGGGGCAGGCCATACAGGACAGTGAGCTCCCTGCTGGAGATCTGTCGAGGTTCCTTACTGCTGGGGTGCTCCGTCATTGACCAGAAGGCCCTACAGCTCCCGTGTCTCTGCGCGCAGATCTGATTATTGTTCACTTCCACAGTCAGCCCTTGGCCCATCCCCTCCAACAACACATTTGTGTACACGATTTGTTGCTGGTCAGTCAAACAGGAGGCTGCGTCTGGGAACTGGAGGTCCTCCAGGTACGGGTATTTAGATTCCGATGTGTAAAACAGTCGGAATCCATTGATGTTCTTCAAAGTCTGCTCCTTCACCCTCTTGCCACGATAGTAGATTGTTATCTCAAACTCGGTTGCTGTGGAAACACAAGCTTTGTGTAAGTATTTAAATATTCCATGTTCACTGTGAATCTTTGTATCCCAAACCTTTGAGCCAGTGTCTCATTTCACCCCAGTGAAACTGTAACCTTGTAAAACAAGACATGTTTGTTTGTTACCATACCATGACCACACTGTTAGTTACCAGGGTGACACAGTGGTTAGCTATTGCTGCCTCAGAGCCCAGGGATCCGGGTTCAATTCCACCCTCAGGCAACTGTCTGTCTGGAGTTTGCACATTCTGCCAGTGTGTGCGCGTTTCCACCGGGTGCTCCAGTTTCCTCCCACAGTCCAAAGATGAGCAGGTCAGGTGGATTAGCCATGGGAAATGTAGGATAGGGGTTGGGTCTGGTGGGTTGGTGTAGACTCAATAGGCCAGATGGCCTATGTCCACACTGTAAGGATTCTATGATGCTCTGAGACATAGAAGCAGAAGTCAGCCATCACACAGGACAGTGAAGATGGTGTTTGGTATGCTTTCCTTTATCGGTCAGAGTATTGATTATAGGAGTTGGGAGGTCATGTTGCAGCTGTACAGGACATTAGTTAGGCCACTATTGGAGTATTGCATGCAAAACTAGTCTCTCTGCTATTGGAAGGATGCTTGAAGGAGAAACATGAAAGGGTTCAGAAAAGATTTACAAGGGTGTTGGAGGGTTTGAGCTATAGGGAGAGGTTGAATAGACTGGGGCTGTTTTCCCTGGAGCGTTGGAGGCAGAGGGGTGACCTTATAGAGGTTTATAAAATCATGAGGGGCATGGATAGGATAAATAGACAAGTTCTTTTCCCTGGAGTAGGGGAGTCTAGATCTTGAGGGTATAGGTTTACGGTGAGAGGGAAAAGACATAAAAGGGACCTCAGGGGCAATGTTTTCACACAGAGGATGGTGTTTGAATGGAATGAGCTGCCAGAGGAAGTGATGGAAGCTGGTACAGTTACAACATTTAAAAGGCATCGGGATGGGTATATGAATAAGAAGGGTTCGCGACTCTATTTTGATTTAATCCCTGCCCTCCCCTTCACTGTTTAATCACCCAGCACTGTGCTTTGATGTGAAGGGCACCGCTTGTCACTGGCCACTTGGGTGTTTCCTTTCTTCCTGGTGGTGGAAAATGAATAAAGATTTGTGCACCTTGTGTCTTTCACTGTGTCTCACACCTGCACATACACAACATGGGGGCTGGGGAAAAAATAAGCACTACCACAGTTAGGCGGTAGTGTGGGGGGGGGGGCGGGAGGGAAGGGTTCAGAGGGATATGGGCCAAGTGCAAGCAAATGGGACTAGATTGGGGTGGGATATCTGGTCGGCATAGACTATGACTCTACCCCACCATTCAATGAGATTATGGTTGATCTGATAACCCTAATTAAAATCTGCCTGCCTGTCTATCTACATCAGACTTGAACAGCCTCAGTCTGACAACATAGAACTAATGTAATTACTTTCAGCAACTCCTCACCCGTAGACAGCATTAACTTCTGATTAATTCCACTCACAGCCAGGGTCACACCCTAGTCGTGTACTCCAAGGGTTAAGTTATCAGATGAGGTGATGTAAAATAGCACTGTGTACCTTGGAACAGAGGACCAACGGTAAAAGGGCTAATTTGAGTGGTGTTTCCAGTTATCTTCAAGAATGTACAAAGAATCCCTATAAATCCAGTCACCAAGTCCCCCTTTACTTACACATGGAGAGTCCTTGACACTGCTCCTGCTCTCTCAATGAACAGAACCTCTGCCACTCCTGTTTTTTTAATGCTGTTTATGTTGCTTAAATAGTTGTAATTCAGGGAAGAAGTCATTCACTACACTATCCATGCTTTCCATTTGTTGTTGAAAGTTTGTGGATAACTTTTATTGAAATGGAAGACAGGGCTTGTTTGTTTCTCTCTACTATTTGTCTTCCTGTGTTCTGCTTTTTTAGTTTCTTTCTCCTTTTGCTTCGATTTGTCTGTATTTTTCAGTGTTGTAGCCTTTCCAATGTGAGTGAACCTGCTTCTGCGGCTGGGTTTTTACGAATAAAGGACTGTCGTCAGGGAGCCGTTGCTCAGGAATCCGCACCTCCGTTCTCGCGGGTTCGAGTGGCTGTCAGAGGGGAAGGCCATGGTGGCGAGGGTGACCAGGGGACGTGCTGGGTGCCGGGGGCCTGGGCTGGACGCTGCCGCAGGACATAGCCAGCAGGGCAGCGGCAGACATCCGGTACGTGGCCACCACCATCCGACGCCTTAAAACGGCGGTGCTCGGACCCGACGTAGTGCACCAGTTGGAGGACGCTCAGGTGTGCGGTGGGATCCCGTCCGCGCTCACCCCAGCCCGGACGGAATTTCACATTGGCCCCAAGGTCCCGTAATTCCCGCGGGAGCCTGTGCCCTACAACCTGAGCCACCTCCGGAATTTTAATTTTGTCCCTTTTAAAGGACGTAAAAAGGCCCTGTATCGACTGCTGCTGCACACCATCCCCTCTTCTCCCTCATCCACCGTCCGGACACGCCTTGGCGTGCCCATTTGCCACCGGGCGGTGGGGATCCCGAGTGGAGGGCTCTCTACGCGGGAGTCCTCCCCCTTTCTCTCGGGGATCTGGGGTGGAGGGTGCTGCACGCAGTGGTCCCCTACAACCGCAGATTGCGGTGGTTCACGGACTCCCAGCCCAACTGCTTGTTCTGTGGCGCTGTGGAGTCCGTGGACCATGTATATGTTGGGCGTGGGCGTTTGCATTCCCTTTTTGATTTTCTTAAAAACCTCCTCCTCTGCTTTTGGCAGCACTTCAGTCCCACGCTCCTGCTCTTCGGGCACCCGGTACGGAGGAGGGAGGGCAGGTCTGAAGACCTCCTCGTGGGTCTGCTCCTGGGCCTGGCCAAAATGGCCATCAACAGGTCCAGGCAGCGGGCCGTGGAGGGGGTCGTTAGGGCCGACTGCCTGCCCCTCTTCCGCGGTTACATTAGAGCCCGGGTTTCCTTGGAGAAGGAACACGCGGTGTCGACCAACACCCTGGAGTTGTTCAGGGAGAGGTGGGCGCCGCAGGGAGTGGAGTGCGTCATTTCTCCCTCCAACTCTATTTTGATTTAGTCCCTACCCTCCCCTTCACTGTTTGATCACACAGCACTGCCCTTTGATGTGAAGGGCAGTGTTTGTCACTGGCCACACGGGTGTTTCTTTTCTTCCTGGTGGTGGAAACTGAATAAAGATTTGTAAACCTGTTGTCTTTCACTGTGTCTCACATCTGCGCACACACACACAACATGGGTGCTGGGGAAAATACCGCAGTTAAGCAGCAGTGTGGGGGAAAATATGGTGTAACCCAGAAAAGAAGAGGGCTGTTGTAGCAGGGTTCAGCCACTAGAGGGATGACACCACATAAACCTTGGTGCCAAACGAAAGAAATAAGATGAAACCAATAGATCTCTACACACACAAGATTCTTTATGTCAGAAAATCAATTCTTAGTGCTTAAAATGCTTTTCTCCCCCCAAACAGAAGGATTCCAAAGCTAAATTAACTGTACACCTTTGAAATAAGTGCACAGAAGACTCCCTGATTGGTAGTATTAATCCAATCAGGAAACTCATATTCCATGAGGTCTCCCTGGCTGACCTCATTACAACCACTGCACTCTACAGTGCAGAAATAGGCCATTCAGCCCACCGAGTCTGAACTGAGACCCTCCGAACAGAGACTCACCCCATCACTGACATGGTGTTTTCCATGGCTAAACCACTTAATCTACACATCCCTGGACACTACGGACAATTTCCCATGGCCACTCCACCTAACCTGCACAGCTTTAGACTAGGAGGAAATCGGAGCACCTGGAGAAAACCCACGCAGACACGGGGGAAGAATGTGCAAACTCCACACAGTCACCGGAGGCTGGAATTGAACCTGGGTCCCTGATGCTGAGAGTGTGCTAACCGCTGTGCTGCCCCAGTAGATGGAGAGAAATTGTTTCCATTGGCACGCAAAGTCTACAAGGTGCACCCAGATCTTTCAGAAGTGAAATTAGATATATAACCTTCACACACAAGGTGTAGTCCAGTTTTGAAACTCTCTCCCTCAAATGGCAATCGATTTGGAGTTGAGGCTGAGATGAGATCAGCTATGATGGTATAGAATGGTGGAGCAGGTGTGAGGGGCTGAATGGCCTACTCCTGCTCCTAGTTCTGATGTCCCCTCACTCAGTACCGTACTGGAACAATCAGTAACTGAGTGGGATTCACAGTTACAATCTTGTGTCTCACACAACCGCAATTAAAGATACAACTTGTACTTTCACAGAACCTTTCACGAGTTCCCGACCTGCTTTAACAGCTTCCAAGGAGAATCAGAATTCCTTATTGGACGAGACAGCAATCTTTGTCCAGACCATGACTATCTGGAAGTTAGAGGGACTTGAAGTTAAACCTGTTAAATACCCACTATTTGTGAACAGAGCGCGTAGGCTGAAGGAGAGAACAAAAGACCGGAAAATTAAAACTAACCGAAGTGTCCATTCTGGAAATAGCCCCTCATCTGTGTTTGAAACTCGCCAACGTTTGGGATGACCATGTTGGGATCTTCGACTGCAAGTGGCATCGCACAGGCAGCATCTGCACCGGCAGTGGGCTGGCCACTGGGGTCTATTTGACTCAGGTTGTTTGGAGCCACAGCATAATCCAGAGCACAGTCGGAAGAATACGGGGCCGCTCCCACTTCCATCATGGTTCCTTCTCCACCGCCCCCTGAGATGAGATAGGCACCAGATCAATATGCGACAAGGTCCACTCCTGTTCTTGCTGTCCGCCATTGGGCCTTTTGGACCTTCCGTGGACAACAGCTGGTGGCATAGAGAATGGCCACCATCCCAACTGGGTGCGAGGCCACCCTCCCACCCCCGACAGGCCATCAGCCCCGCCCAGACTCAGTGGAACCTCTGAGGTGAAGTTAACTTGCCCCCAGTCTCAATACCCTGGGGGAGCATTCCATTGTTGGAGGAGGGACAGTTCAAAGTGAAGTGCAAAGACATTTGGGAGTTCTAGTCCAGGATTCTCTCAAGGTAAACTTGCAGGTTGAGTCAGTAGTTAGGAAGGCAAATACAGTGAGGGCATTTATTTTGAGAGAACTTGAATATAAAAGCTGGGATGTACTTCTGAGGTTCAAGGCTCGGGTCAGACCACATTTGGAGTGTACTGTGCAGTTTTGGGCCCCATATCTCAGGAAGGATGGACTGGCCTTGGAGCATGTTCAGAGGAGGTTCACGAGAACAGTCCCAGAAATGAAAGACATAATGTATGAGGAATGTTTGAGGACTCAGGGTTTATACTCATTGTAGTTTAGAAGGATGAGAGGGGATCTAATTGAAACATACAGAATATTGAATGGCTTGGACAGAGTAGATGTTGGGAAGATGTTTCCATTGGTAAGAGAGACTAGAACGCAAGGGGATAGCCTTAGAGTAAAGGGAAGACCTTTACGAATGGAGATAAGGGGAAATGTCTTCAGTCAGAGAGTGGTGAACCTATGGAATACATTGCCACAGAAGGCTGTGGAGGCCGGGTCATTGAGTATATTTAAGACTGAGATAGATAGGTTCTTGAGTAGCAAGAGGATCAAGGGTTACGGGGAGAAAGTGGGAGAATGGGATTGAAAAGTCTATCAGCCACGATTGAATGGTGGAGCAGACTCGATGGGCATGAATGGCCTAATTTCTGCCCTTAGGGTCTTATAGTTCCTGGGCCACGGGAGCAGGTTTCTGGTAGCCACGAAAGCAATGCCAGGGAGAGTGGCTAGACAGTGGATTACAGCGTTGTCAAGGATGGTCTATTTAAGGGCGGAGCAGAATTTTGGAATCAACGTATTCAGGAGAGATCACTATACACAGTGGTGGGATTTGTGCCTGGGACTCCTGGCTCAGATATAGGGACACTACCATCACCTCAAAAGACCCCCTAAGAATGGACCAGACCTGTTTTTCTGAACAACCTGTTCAAAAGATGTTATTACCCCCATTTTGGAGCAGGTGAGACTTGAACCCAGACCTCCTGGTTTAGGAGTAGGGTCACTACTACAGCACCCAAAATAGCCCCATAGCATGTACGAGACCACGCTCCACAGATAACAGACAGCAGTGTATGCTCATTGGAGCATATGTTTAGGGGCTAGTTTTCTTTGATAGGATAGTGTACCCTTAACGTATATTATTCGATTGGAAACACGGGGTGATTTACTACTGGTGGTTACTAGATGGGGAAAAAAAACAAAATGGGTGATTTGGTGATGGGAAATAACATATCAATCATATGTAAGAGAACTTCTGGATATGGGATTAAAAGTAAAGGAAAGAGCCTCGTCTTTTGTAAGGTTATTTTGGGGGAGACGGTGTGTCCCTACCTCACACCAAGAAGCCCCAGGTTTGAGTCCAATCTACTCCAAAAGCATGTAACAACATATTTTCCGATTTAACCTGTTCAGACATATCAGCAGCTTGTTACTGGTGTGTGAAATTCTCACCTGCCCCAGAGTTGTGTCCTGACAGGTTGGTTTGTTTTTTCCTGTGTTTTTATTTTAAGAAAGGGCCAGTTTTTCCCCCAGAACAGGGGGGGTTGGTTAGAGAGCAGACTGGGGTTTGCATTAAATTATGAAATGCAAGCAAACCGTTGAGGAGAGCAGACAGACTCTAGCTTTGGATAACCCGGCGATTTCACAGTAGGCCAGCCCACAACCAGAGAACTCAGGTTCATCTGTCACAGGGGGTTGGGTTAACTCAGTACTTTAGTGAAGGTGGAGTTTGCGTGCTGAGGTTTTCAATAGAAGAGCTTTTTTTTTAAATTCATTCACAGGATGAGGGATTCAGTGCCCAGGCCAGCATTATTGCCCATCCCTAATTACCCAGAAGGCAGTTAAGAGTCAATTCACATTGCTGTGGGTCTGGAGTCACGTGTAGGCCAGACCAGGCAAGGATGGCAGTTTCCTTCCCTAAGGGGCATTAGTGAAACAAATTAGTTTTACTGACAATCGATTCATGGTTATTATTAGACTCATCATTTCCAAGTTTTTATTGAATTCAAATTCCACCATCTGCCTTGTGGTGAGATTCAAACCCAGGTCCCCGGTATATTTCTTGAGTCTCTGGATTGGCAATTCAGCAATAATAGGGCTAAGCCATCACTTCCCCTTCCTCTCTAAATACCCCAGCTCCTATCTCCATGGAGACTGGTCCTTCAACCCCATCATTATGCTCCTGTTGATGCCCTCAGTTCCACAGTCTCCAGGTACTTAAGGGAAAACCAAAAAAAACCTTAAAATTCCATCCCTCCCCCACCATTTTCTGTCAGACGGTAAAGTCTCGTTGCTCAAATGTCCAAAGCAATGCATGAACCCTGACCTTTGGAGGTCAGAGATGAGTGTTAGCCACTGAGTCAGCAAGGGGGATGGAGCTAATGGAGAAAAGGCAAACTAATTACCCCCAAAGGGATAGCGACGGTTTGCCCCCGCCCGACACCCCATGCCTGAAGGTACAAAACCAATTGGTCACCCCATTGAATCTTGAACAACCCTAAGATTGGGGGCGGGGGGGATCAGTGCTTGAATTGGCCTCAGTGCCCTTTTGTAAAAATCCACTTGCGATTGACTATTTGCGTCGGCGGGGAAAAGCCGAGGGTTTTAGCGATATCAAAGACACAGACAGCTATAGTATGATAGAGACGAAACAATGTTATTTACCTGACTCCCAGTCGAATATCGTCATGTCTCGCAAACTGCTCTCCAGGGTCCCCTGCTGAAAGACAGAGTTAAGATTATCCCACGGAGCGAACTAACACCACTCCCTCAGAAAACACAACTCCGATTCCAAGCCTGATCAACTTGGTAATGACTCTAGCAAGGTCAGCCCAATGGATCTCATAGCATATGAGTTCCCTGATTGGGGCTATTAAGCTGGTTCAATCAGGGAGCCCTGGCTGACAGATATATACTGGAGTGTCATAAGTTCTGTTCACTCCGAGAGCTGGCTCTGAGGGAGCGAGGTCAGTGTCGAGGACTCTCCATTTGTAAATAAAAGGGATCCTAGTGTCGGGATACCACTTCTGTGGAGATATTTCAGACACTTTCACGAGAATCTTTCAGCCATCGAATATTGTGAAGGGATCCTCTAGCCTCAGTGGGTAGCCATGGCAACTTATGATCTCTGGGGAACAATTCAAGATCCAGGTAAGTATTTTCTCCCCCCACCAGGAACAAGATAGTGGAGTGGCCTAATCTAAGTTGTTAATATTACAAAGGGGTGTGTGACTGGGTGGACTCAGGAAAGATGTCTCCACAGGGAATTAGAGAGGAGTGAGGGACCAGTTACACAACTAGGCAGTGTTCAATCCTTGGAAGTTAGCAATCCATTTAGTCTTGTTCCATAATGGCATCAGGATCAGCTGATATCAAAGTGGAACAAATTGGACAAGAAGTCTTCTGGACAGGCTTTTGAGTTGATCCTAGAATCATTGAGTCATACAGCATGGAAACAGTCCAACCAGTCCGTACCAACCACAGTCCCACACCAAACCAGTCTCACCTGTCTGTACTTAGCCCATATACATCCAAACATTTCCTATTCATGTACTTATCCAAATGTCTTTTAAACATTATAACTGTACCTGCATCCACCACTTCCTCTGGAAGTTTATTCCACACACAAGCTACTCTGTGCCCCTAATGTCTGTTTAAATCTTTCTCCTCTGACCTTAAATATATGCCCCCGCTCTTGAAATCCCTCACTCTAGGGAAAAGATACCTGCCATTCACCTTATCTATGCTCCTCATGGTTTTATAAACCTCTACAAGGTCACCCCTCAACCCCCTATACTCCAGTGAAAAAGGTCCCAGACTATCCAGTGTCTCCTCATAACTCAAACCCTCCATTCCCAGCAGCTTCCTGGTAAATCTCTCCTGAGCCCTCTCCAACTTAATACTATCCTTCCTATAGCAGGGTGACCAGAACTGGACACAGTACTCCTGAAGAGGCCTCACCAGTGTCCTGTACAACCTCAACATGATTAGATTAGATTCCCTACAGTGTGGAAACAGGCCCTTCGGCCCAACAAGTCCACACTGACCCTTCGAACAGTAACCCACCCAGACCCATTTCCCTCTGACTAATGCACCTAGAACCATGGGCAATGTCCCATGGCCAATTCGCCCAACCTGCACATCTTTGGACTGTGGGAGGAAACAGGAGCACCCGGAGCAAACCCGCACAGACACGGAGAGAATGCCTGAGGCTGGAATCGAACCTGGGACCCTGGTGCTGTGAGACAGCAGTGCTAACCACTGTGCCACCCCCAACATGATGTCCCACCTTTCACTGGATGAGATCCATGGCCATTATGAAGCTACAGAAATCAAACGAGGTAGAAATATTAAAGCAGTTTTGTTGAAAAACGCAAGCATGAGAAGGAAGCGCTTCAGAAAGCTCCGGAAGAAAAAGGGTCAGCTTCGGGAAAACGGCAGAAGAGGAACTGTCCAATGGTGGAGCTAAGAGTGAGAGATGTGACGCCCAAGTGGGTGTGCTGAGGGGAGAAGGAAAATCAGGTGGAAGAAATGTGAGAGAGTAAAAAGAGATCAAAGAACAAAGTGAAGGTGAGCTCCATGTCAATTTTGTTTTTACTTTATTCAGAATTTGAGAATTTTCAAACCTACGCAGAGGTGTTTGATTTTTAAATACTCAGTGTGGGAACTCCCCCTCATTTGTAACAATGCTGGAAAAGTGTGGAACACTGAACAAACAGGGTTTTGTATCCTTTTTGTAAGTAATTCAGTCGATTATTCTTCCCTTGCCTCCCAGACCAGATAACAACACACCGCCCACCCCCCATCTAAACCCCGACAGACCCTCACCCACCAATCACCCAGAGGGACAATTAAGAGCCAATTACACAGCTGTAGGTATGAGGTCACTTGTAATGCAGACTGGGTAAAGATGGCAGTTTCCTTCCCGAGAGGACATTAGTGAACCAGATGGGATGTTCCTGACAACGGATTCATGGTCATCATTCGATTCTTAATTCCAGATCTTTTTTTGTAATGAATTCAAATTCCATCATATGCTGTGGCAGGATTTGAACCTGGGTCCCCAGACATTAAAATTCCAACCCTCCCCCACCATCTTCTGTCCAAACAGTTCAACCTGTGTCTCTGGATTAACACTTATGCCCGAAACGTTGATTCTCCTGCTCCTTTGATGCTGCCTGACCTGCTGCGCATTTTTAAGCTCTGATCCCCAGCATCTGCAGTCCTCACTTTCTCCTCTCTGGATTAATACCACCAGCGATAATACCACCAGGCCACTGCCTCACTTTTATTCATGTGAAGCACAAACAGCAGCTTGGATTGGATGGGCTGAATGGCCCCCACTGTTGCGCTGGAAACTGCTCATTCACAAAACCCCACAGTCAGTGGGTCATCAAACGTCGTAAATTGTAACACGTACCACGTTTGGGGATGAGCCCGAGGAGAGTCCAGGGCTGGCGCTGTCGATGGCAGGACTGACTTCCTCACTCTCCTCCTCGGCACTGGCCCCACTCTGCTGGCCTTTCAGTGAAAAAGAACAAGGCTTTCAGTGAGACACAGTCAACTTTATAACTTCACACAGCAGGAGGGAGTACAGAAACCTAGGCACTCATACTATGTCAGTGCCAATGGCAGGTCTTTCTCTGTAATCTTTCAGGAGTCGCTGGCCTGGGGAGTATTTATTGTCCATCCCTAATTGCCCTTAGGCCGAGTGGCTCCCTAGGCCACTTCAGAGGGCAGTTAAGAGTTAATCACAATCACATCGTCAGGAGTCTGGAGTCATGTGTAGACCAGACCGGGTAAGTGCAGCAGATTTCCTTCCTGAAAAGATTTTAATGAATGAGATGGATGCATATATGGATCCACAGTTGAATTCGACCAGCTTTCTCAGTCATTGAGAGGCATCAGCGTTGAAAATGTGTTGCTGGAAAAGCGCAGCAGGTCAGGCAGCATCCAAGGAGCAGGAGAATCGACGTTTCGGGCATGAGCCCTTCTTCAGGAAGCCCTCCTCGGCTCATACCCGAAAGGTCGATTCTCCTGCCCCTTGGATGTTGCCTGACCTGCTGCGCTTTTCCAGCATCACATTTTCAGCTCCGATCTCCAGCATCTGCAGTCCTCACTTTCTCCATTGAGAGGCATCAGCAAAGAATCTGACCAAAAACAAAAAAAAGAGTGTTGGAGATCACAGCAGGACCGGCAACATCCGTGGAGAGAAGCAGAGAGACGGCCAGCTAATGTTTCAAGTCAAATGACCCCTTGTCAGAGCTGAATCTGATACCCAAGTCTGAAGACTGGGCAGGTTCAAGGGAATCGGGAGCAAATCTCCTTGCTGGGTGGAGTCATACCTGGCACACCGATGGTCACGGTTGTTCAAGATCAGTCACGTCAACTCCAGGACATCTCATCAGGGGTTCCTCAGAGTCAATACTTGATAATCAATTTGTTCAGAAATGGTATTGCACACTTCTGAGCCAGGTGGGGCTTGAACCTGGGCCTCCTGGTTCAGAGTTATGGACAATACCACTGCACCACAAGTGCCCCGAATCCCCACATTAGTCTCCTAGGCCCAACCATCTTCAGCTGATTCATCAATGACCTTCCCTCCACTATAAAGGTCTGAAGTGGGGATATTCAGCACAATTTGTGACTCCTCAGATACTGAAGCAGTCCATGTTCAAATGCAACAAGATCTGGACAATATCCAGGCTTAAACTGACAAATGGAAAGTAACATTCATGTCACACAAATGCCAGGCTATGACCATCACCCATAAGAGACAATCTAATCACTGCCCCTTGACATCACCAAATCCCCCACTATCAACATTCTGGGGATTAACATTGACCAGAAACTCAACTGAACTCACCACACAAACAGTGGCTGCAAGAGCAGATCACAGGCTGGGAATACTGTAGTGACCCACCTCCTGACTCCCCAAAGCCTATCCACAATCTACAAGGCACAAGTCAGGAGTGTGATGGAACACCCCCCACTTGCCTGCATGGGTGCAGTCCCAACATCACTCAGGAAGCTTGACACCATCCAGGACAAAGCAGCCGCTTGATTGGCACCACACCCAGAAGCATCCACTCCCTCCACTCTATAGCAGCAGTGTGTACCATCGACAAGATGCACTGCAGAAACTCAACAAGGCTCCTTCGACAGCACCTTCTCAAACTATGACTTCACCCACCCAGAAGGGAAAAGAGGAGCAGGAGCAAGAGTAGGCTATTCGGCCCTTCAAACCTGCTTTGATATTCAATTATGATCATGTCTGATCATGTGGCTCAATAGCCTGCTCCCAATTTCTCTCCAGACCCTTTGATCCCTTCAGGCCTAAGAACTACATCGAACTCCTTCTTGGAATATTTTGTCCTCAACCAAAGGACAAGAACAGCAGATACATGGGAACACCACCTCCTGCCAGTTCCCTTCCAAGCCACTCACCATCCTGGCTTGGAAATATATCGCCGTTCCTTCAGTGTCGTTGGGTCCAAATCCTGTAGTTACCTCCCTAAGGACATTGTGAGTCTATCTCCAGCCCATGGATTGCAGTAGTTCAATAAGGCAGCTCACCCCCACCTTCCCAATGGCAACTAGGCAACTAAATATTGTCCAGTCAGAATAATAAATAAATTGCCCCATTCCAGAGGCTTGAGAACATAGTCTCTTGTAGCCTTGAGAGAGCAGAATACTCACCAATGCTCTGGATCTCATAAATCAGGTGAGGTCTCTCAGAATTATTCCTACTGTCAACCACGCGGTGAAAATGCTTCTTCCGATTCAGAGCACTGCGAAAGTTTCTCTTCCATACAATAGGGTCACGAACATCAATCCCTGGCTTATATCGGCCACTTGCTATCGCCCAAGCCTGCGGAATATTTAAAATGTATTCATCCTTACCCTGCTGAACTCAGCTTCCACACAGACTCACAGTCTTGAATAAACAGGAACTTAAGCAACTATTACTACTGATCTTGGATTGTACAGAAATTGCTGGAAAAGTTCAGCAGGTCTGGCAGTGCCTGTGGAGAGAAATCAGAGTTAACATTCCGGGTCAAGACCTGAAACATTAACCCTGATTTCTCACAGCACTGGTGGAAGGAGCATGGCTGCCTTCCAAGCAGTTGACCCGGGTTCAATTCCCGGCCATCACAAGCTGAGCCTTTATTTTTTTTAAAAAAAACAAATCAACAACAATCCTGATTTCTCTCCACAGATGCTGCCAGACCTGCTGAGCTTTTCCAACAATTCCTGATTTACAGCATCCACAGTTCTTTCAATTTTTCACTTTGGTATTCTATATAGTTACACAGTAAGAAATGTTACCCGGCTGAATTAATGGATACAAGTTTGTTTCTCTTTCTATGTACTCAGAAGTGCTATCACACACAATTGAGCGACTCTCCCACCTTCAGAATCACCATGACTTTTTTCTTGCTTTTTTTAAAAACGACTATCCACCATCAGTCCTGTGCAGACAACCCAATATTCACACACAGAGTCCATTACGGGCACTACATGCCAATAGGTCTTTTTTAAAAAGCAGGAGAATAGAATTCGACACAATCAGGACTACTTCAAAAATCAAGCCACCAATCATTTTTGGACAAGTAGGAAGTTGACACAACTGCACCTCAAATATTTTGAAGTCATCTTCAGAAACGTCGTGCCTCGAGTGATGTTTCCAGGGGATCTGGAATCGAGTTCTCTCCGCATTCAGCCAATAGAGGCCAGGGTACAGCCCACTGTTTATCTGCTCAATAAGCCAATCGCACAACAACGGCTTCTGGGAACCCATTCTGTCGGGATCAAAGGAAAAAGTAGGAATTTTTAAAAATTTTGTTCATGGGATATGGACATATATGAATAGGAAGGGTTGAGAGAGACACGTGCCAGTGCTTACAAATGGGACTAGATTAATTTAGGGATGTCTGGTCAGCATGGACGAGTTGGGCTAAAGTGTCTGTTTCAGTGTGGCAGTTAAGAACCAGCCACATCGCTTTGGGTCTGGAGTCACATGAAGGCCAGACTGGGTAAGGATAGTAGTTTCCTTCCCTGAAGGACATTAGTGAACCAGATGGGATTTTCCAACAATCAGATTCAGAGTCATCAAATTAGACTCTTAATTCCTGATCCTTTTATTGAATTCAAATGCCACCAGCCGCCCTGGTGGGATTCGAACCTGGGTCCCCAGAACATGACCTGGGTCTCTGGATTAATAGTTCAGCAATAATGCCACTAGGCCATCATGCCCCCAGGGAGCTGAAGCGCTGGAGCAAAAGCAATGAGGAGGAATAATCTGGTGGGTGGGCGAGGGTGGGGTTGGTGATGAAGAGAGAAATGGAGTATGCAGCACAGAGAGGACAAGAAAGACATTTTTGGAAAATGTGACGCAACGCGAGACAGATTTTCTGACATCAACTGAGATCTTTCTTCAATGTTCCTCAGCTCCATGATCATACATGGAATCCCTACAGTGAGGCAAAAGGCCACTCCCTTACCCCAAGACTGTGATCCTGTAACTAAGGGAAGCACCTCTCAGCGTCCACTCAATCAAGAAAGAAAGGCATACATTTACATAGCAACCGTCCCAGCCACTAGATGCCTCAAAATGCTTTATTGCCACCGAAGTTCCTTGGAAGCGAGCCACAAGATGCACAGCAAGATTCCACAGACATAGTGAGCAGATTGTCTGTTTGGATGTTTTCTGGTCCACCTGCTCAGAGATGTTATTACACCCCGCTGCAGCAGGTGGGATTTGAACCCAGGCCTGCTGGTCCAGGGGTAAGGACACTACCCCTGCACCTTAAGTGTCCCGAGTAAATTTGCTCCCCCTCCTCACAATGCCTTCCATTACACCATGGTAGGGACACTACCACTGTACCACAAGAGGACCCCTCTTGCTCTGAATTTTTTTTTATTTTAACCCATTTTCAGAGACGTTATTGCACAGCTCTAGAGCAAGTTGGGAGTGAACCTAGGCCTCCACTCAAGAGGGGGGACATTACAACTATGCCACAAGTGCCCTTAGTTACTTTCTTTGTACTGATGGGAATAATTACCAGCTCAAATCATCCAAGAATATAATCGCCTGCACTTTCTCCTCGATTTGTCCAGCACTGAAAATATCAGGCTGAACTTTAACCCTGTTGTCAGGAAATGGAGGGGAATTTGGAGCTGTAGGGAGTTAGATCTAGCTGCATTGGGCACATTTATGGCTCTTAGACTCCCAGCTCCAAATCCAAGCATGATATTTTGCCAATCCATTAATGAAGCAACCCTGAATTTCATAAAGGCTGTGAACTAGAGTGTCCTGTGCTTTTTCATAGAAGAATCGTAGAATGTGGAAGCAGGCCATTTGATCCATCAACTCCCTGCTGACCCTCTGATAAGCTTCTTGTCCAGGCTCACCCTCATCACTCTGCATTTCCCATGGCTGATGCACCTAACCTACACATCCCTGGACTGAGGGGAAACCCATGCAGACACAGGGTGAATGTGCAAACTCCACACAGACAGTCACCCAAGGCTGTAATTGAACCCAGGTTCCCAGCGCTATGAGACAGCCGTGCTAACCACTGAGCCATCGTGCTGCACTTTTTCCTTTCCCTTGTGTTTGCAAATGAAAAAGAGCTATGTTACCATAGTCCCACCAGGCCATAGGGCTATTCTCTCATTGGAGGCAGAGTGAGAAAGAGAGACAACTGGTGGGATTTTAACCTGAGGGACACCTCACCTCAGGCGAGAGGAGACAGTGAGAAGGAGAGTCCCTCACCAGCGTGGGAATTGAACCCACTCTGTTGGCATTACAAACCAGCTGTTCAACCACTTGAGCTAAATGATAAAATTTAAAGCAAACGGCTAAAAGGGGTTATTATTTGCAAAGGATACTCATTATAGTTAATCGCGGAACCATTATGATGCAGAAAGAGGCCATTGGATCACTATATGTGGAGATGATATCATTGCGCCTCGCGGTGGTGATGTCATCACAGCTGCGCATGGCATCTGATGAATGACATTGTCAACCCGCCCCAGTGCATGCGCAGCAATGCAGCCAACGTGTCTGCATGTCGACCATTGGCGATTCCTGCAGAAACGTTCATCACCTCCACCATCCCACCATCCTACCGTAAAAACGTTAACCCTTACTCCCAATTCCTCCACCTCCGCTGCATCTGCTCAGGACATCCCAGATGGCCTCCTATTTCAAGGACTGCAATTTCCCCTTCCACGTGATCAACAATGCCCTCCAGCACATCTCCACCACTTCTTGCACCTTCAATCCCACCCCTCCAAACACAACAATGATAGAAATCCCCACCCTGGTCCTCACCTTCCATCCCACCAACCTCTGAATACAACGCAGCCTCCTCTGCCATTTCTGCCACCTACAGACAGATTCCACCACCAGAGATATGTTTCCCTCACCACCCTTTTCAGCATTCTGCAGAGGCCCTTCCCTCCGCAACTCCCTCATTAGCTCCACACCCCCCACCAACCCACCCTCCCCTCCTGGCACCTTCCCTTGCCACTGCGAGAGGTGTAAAACCTGCGCCCACACCTCCCCCCTCATCTCCATCCAAGGCCCCAAAAGGATTCTTCTACATTCGACAGAGATTTTCATGGTCTCCTCCACATTGGGGAGGCAGGACGCCAACTTGCAGAATGTTTCAAAGAACATCTCTGGAACACATGCACCAATCAACCCACTGCCCTGTGGCCGAACACTTCAACTCCCACTCCCACTCCACCAAGGACATGCAGGCCCTGGGCCTTGTCCATTGCCAAATCCTAACCATCAGACTACTGAGAGAAGAATACCTCATCTTCTAAGATTAGATCCCTACAGTGTGGAAACAGACCCTTCAGCCCAACAAGTCCACACCAACCCCCTGAAGAGTAACCCACCCTGACACATTTCCCTCTGATTAATACACCTCACACTGTGGGCAATTTAGCATGGCCAATTCACCTGACCTGCACATCTTTGGATTGTGGGAGGAAACCGGAGCACCTGGAGGAAACCGACACCGACATGGGGAGAACGTGCAAACTCCACACAGACAGTTGCCCGAGGCTGGGATTGAACCCTGGTCCCTGGCGCTGTGAGGCAGCAGTGCTAACCACTGAGCCACCATGGGACCCTCTACCCACACGGAATCAAAGCCGATTTCACTGGTTTCCTTCACCCTCCTTATTCCAGATCCAACCCTGCAACTTAGCGCCGCCCTCTTGGCCTGTCCATCTTCCTTCCCACCTATCCGCTCCACCCTATCACCATTGCTCCCCACCTTTATTTACCTATCACCTTCCTAGCTACCTTCCCCCAGCCCCAACCCTACCATTCATCTCTCAGTCCCCTTTGGCCTCATTCCTGATGAAGGGCTTATGCTCGAAATGTTGACTCTCCTGCTCCTCGGATGCTGCCTGACCTGCTGTGCTTTTCCAGCACCACCCTTTTTGACCCCGACCTGCAGCCCTCACTCCCTCCACCTGTTTTATTACCACCGATTGCTGGAGATCGATCTGTTTCTCCGGCGAGGACTGTTAACCGCAGCCCCCCCTCTCCGTCCTACCTCAGGGAAGTGAACGAAAGCATCTTTACCTGGAGCTTTATTTTCAAAGGGTCTACTCCAATCTTGCAGCAGCCACTGAACTGTTGCAGGACACAGCGATGCCAGGTTTCTGGGCTAGTTCCCCCCCCCAGAACCAGATCACTTCTTACTTACACTTCAGGATTTCCTCTGGCCAGCCAATTGCTAATAAACGCCAGCCAGCTCCACCTTCCCTGACATCAGTTCCTCTGGTATCGCTCGAAGTCTTAAAGGGAAGTTTCCCCAGCTCTGCTGTTGTGGATTTCAGAATTGCCCAAGAGCGAAAGTTTACCAGCAGAAATTCCCGTGACGCAGAAAATGGATTATCCGCCCTTTGTTTAGAGTGCAAGTTAGAAAGTTCATCTCTGGAAACCGTGATGGGGAGGTGCCGGTGTTGGACTGGGGTGTACAAAGTTAAAAATCACACAGCACCAGGGGGTGGGGATGGTTTAACCCGTTTTAACCCCTGCCCTTCTAGAGATGGTTAAAAATCACACAGCACCAGGTTATAGTCCATCAGGTTTATTTGGAAGCACTAGCTTTTGGAGCGCTGCTCCTTCATCAGGTAGATGTGGAGCAGGAGCATGAGACTCAGAATTTATAGCAAAAGATGATCATTTCAGTTGCATGACACTGTAATCTTTTGGGGTAAATTCTGTGCCTCATGAACCTGCTCCACATCTACCTGATGAAGGAGCAGCGCTCCAAAAGCTAGTGCTTCCAAATAGGCCTGGTGGTGTGTGATTTTTAACCATCTCTAGAAAGGCAGGGGTTAAAATGGGTTAAACTATCCCCACCCCCCCCAGTTCCCAAATACACACGCCAACCCAACTCAATATCACGTGTTGAATATTCTTTCCTTCCCAATATCCCTTGGTCTACTGTGTTCCAAGAAAATAGTTCACCACCACCTTCTCAAGTTGCAGTTAGGGTTTTGGGATGGGCACATCCCTAGATTTCACAATACGATGAGGAAGAGCCAGGATTTTGCATCCTCAGGTAAGGCTGGGAACAGGGGCAGTTGCCCCAGTATCCCAGCACTGGGTCATTTTCCTGGCAAGGGTTAGGGTGAGGTGGGAAGGAGGCTGCTCCCCTACACTCAGTTCATGGATGACCACGTCCAGGTGGGTGAAGCAGCACGGCTGGGTCTCCCAGGGCAGTCCCCATGGCCCAGTGCAGACACTGAAACAAGTCGAGCAGATCCAGACAAGGGGCCAGTGCTCCAGGCTGCTTTCCAAGCCCAGCTACAGCAGCAGGGTCAGGCTGGAGAGGTCTCCTCCAGACCTCTACCCCGTAACCCCAACACCACTCTCTCCTCCCCTTCCTCCACCCCTCGTCCAAACCTCCATTCCTCTTTCACCCCCCATTCCATCTGCTCCACCATCACCACCCTCCTACATCACTCCTGCCCCTTCCAAACTCCCTCCTACACACTTCCACTTCTCCCAACTTCTCCCCCCTCCTTCCCCTCCATTCCTCTCCTCCCCCCTCCATTCCTCCTCCCCACCTCAACTACATCCTCCCTCCAACCCACTTCTCCCACCTCCATTCCTCATCTCCTCCTTCCCCCTCTTCCCCAACTTCACTCCATTTCTATTCCCCTTCTCCCTTTTGCCTCTCGTTCCCACCTCCGTTGCCCCCCTCCTCCCCATTGCCCCCACACCCCCTTTCCCCACCACCCCCTCCTTCCCCCATCGCCGCCTCCTTCTCCCATCGCCGCCTCCTTCTCCCATCGCCGCCTCCTTCCCACCCACTGCCTCCTTCCCCACTGCCTCCCTCATTCCCACAGCCATCTCTATCTCCATCATTCCGTCCTCCCCCACCTCCTCCTCCTCCCCACACCCCCCTCCTTCCCCACCCCATCTCCCAGCCCAATACTGGTCTCCTATGTAGTTTGCATAAATTGGAAGACACTGCCTCCAGATGTGCCCCCTCCCCTCCACTTACCTGTCATGGCACTTTCACATTTTATTCACTCATGGGACATAGGTGTTATGGGCTGGGTCAGATTCGGCCTCCCACTGTGCAGTACGATTCTATAGGGTTAGTCATACAGACATTTGTCAGTGTATGTGAAAGCTGGAGTGTTATAAAATCAAATGAATGAACTTTCACAGTCTGCTACACTTAAGTACATCCTTGACGTTTAAAAAATTAATTCGGAGGTGTGGGTGCTACTGACCAAGGCAGCAATTATTGCCTGGACAGTAATAAAGAGTCAGCCAAGGCTGACTACTGTCCTGCAGGAAGGCTAGCCAAGGGTGGTCTGATCAGTATGTTGTGCAAGTGGGTGTCAGGTGTCTCTTATAGCTACCTTGGGTCTGTGCTCTATGCACTGTTTCTCATTTGATTGCACTGTCTTGTCTGTGTTTGTTACTGTTATCTTTGATGAATGGAAGTGGGATTTGAGGTTTGTCCTCATTTCTCTGAAAACTTGTTAAAGGGTGGGGTTTGGCTTTGCTGCCTTTCTCATGTATATAGGTTTTTTTTTTAACTGCTGCTTTCTGATTATTGTCAATTGTATTTTGTACTGTTTAATAAAATAAAGAGTCAGCCACCTGCCTTCACCGCTGCTGCCTGGAGCGCACCCTGACTTAAGGACTGTTGCTGCTGTCTGGGGCCGAACTCCACCGCTGCTGCGTGGGGCCCAACTCCACCACTGCTGCGTGGGGCCTAACCCCACCAACTGCTGCCTGGGGCCTAACCCCACCAACTGCTGCCTGGGGCCTAACCCCACCAACTGCTGCCTGGGGCCTAACCCCACCAACTGCTGCCTGGGGCCTAACCCCACCAACTGCTGCCTGGGGCCTAACTGCACCGCTGCTGCCTGGGGCCTGTCTTCACTGCTGCTGCGTGGGGCCTGTCTTCACTGCTGCTGCCTGGGGCCTAACTCCACCGCTGCTGCGTGGGGCCTGTCTTCACTGCTGCTGCAAAAAAGGTCAGCCATATTCCTGTGGGTTTGAAGTCATATATAAACCCAGGATAACAAATTTCCTTCCTGAAGGAGTTTAGCAAGCCAGAGGAACTAGCTCTCTTGTGCTGACTTCCCATTGAATCCAAATTTGCCGAGGTGTGATTTGAACCCCATGCCCCCAGAACATTAACCTATAAGTCTGGGTTATCCACCCAGTGACATTATAATTAGACAATCAACATCTTCCTGTATGCAATGTGTAAGATTGCACCTGCAAGGCAGCCACTGGCCAGCAGGAGCCACTGTTGTGCACATTTAAAGACAGCTGGTGATGTTTTCTTGCACTTTTTTAACATCCTGTTCATTAATCAATTTACACGAGTCACGAGGGGGTCTCTGGCCGATCCAGTCACTGCCTGGGCCCAGACACTCCCAGGTCAGTTACAGAACCTGCCCGGAAAGGGCCATGGGAGGCATAATAAAATATCATTGGCTGTGCAGCACTCTGGGATATCCTGAGGCCACAAAGGATGCTATTCAAATGCAAATCATTTTTGGTATTGGCCAAGCTTGCTGACATTTGCATTTGAATAGCATCCTTCCTGACCTCCAGGCATCCCAGAATGCTTTGCAACCAATAACATGCTTGCTTGCGAGGCTCAGCCACTGCTGTAAGGTGGGAATCGATTTGAGCACAGCAAGATTCCAGACACAGCAAAGAGCTAATGACAGAGTCAGGCCACGCTTGATGACACCACGCTTAATGAGCATGCACATTACGAATGCTATCTCTTATAAATACGGTTACAAATATTTACAAAAAACAATTATTGATAGTAGTTTTGTCAAACATTATGTCAGGTCACCACCTGCAATTTTTTTCCTACAAATCCACCGGGGGGGATAAGTGCACCAACGCTGAGTGATCTCTACCAGGCCGATACTCCCAGGATCGAGGCAGTGGGCACAGGTAAGCAGCTACGATGGATGAGCCGTACTGTTTGTACGCCTAGCACCAGACTCTGTAAACAGGTGCTGTACCCCAGCTGGGAGGTGATCACTAGGAAGGCACAGATACCATAACAAGAGCATTCTTAATAATCTCCCTGAAACAAATGGAGCATTCCCACTAACACAATGGTTCACTTGACCCTGGAACGCATAAATGGGAGAAGTGTCCACAAAGACACCAAATACTCTGCGAGGTGCAAGTGGAGTGCAAACGGCAGAAAGAGCATGCAGAGGAGTTACAGTAGAGTTGATGGTAAATTTACTGGACAGCAGGCAGAACCATGACAGGGGCCACAATGGCAAACGTGGCAGAACAACACGGGAATCCCGGTGAGGTCTACACTGAGCTTGGAAGCCAAATCCTGCAACCCACATCACACTTCCAAACCAACCCCCAGGAACCAGTATCCAGACAGTCTCACACCCCCCCATCCACAAACCAACCCCCAGGAACCAGTATCCAGACAGTCTCACACCCCCCCATCCACAAACCAACCCCCAGGAACTAGTACCCCGACAGTATCTCACCCCGCCCCCATCCACAATCCAACCCCCAGGAGCCAGTACCCAGACAGTCTCACGCACTCCCATCCACACACCAAACCCCAGGAGCCAGTACCCAAACAGTCTCACACCCCCCCACCCACAAACCAACCCCCAGGAGCCAGTATCCAGACAGTTGCACCCCACTCCCCCCCATCCACAAACGAACCCCCAGGAGCCAGTATCCAGACAGTTGCACCCCCCCCCCCATCCATAAACCAACCCCCAGGATCCAGTATCCAGACAGTCTCACCCCCCCGCCCCCCCCCCCCCCCCCACCATCCACAAACCAACCCCCAGGAACTAGTATCCAGACAGTCTCACCCACCCCCCCCCCATCCACAAACCAACCCCCAGGATCCAGTATCCAGACAGTCGCACACCCCACGCCCCCCCCCCCCAACCCCCCACCTGCCCCCATGTCGGACAGAGTCTGCTCCTCCGGGATTGAATGGTTCACCCACCACAGAACCGACTCTCCCAGAGAGAATCAAGCCACCCTCGACATGAGGGACCGCCAACAATGAAACAGAGGAACTTTGGGACATAGAAACAAAGAAGAACTTTTATCTAAATTGTAAAAGACTCGGTTAAAAATGCATGCATGTGCAGTCGGAAGTAATCAGCAGTGCTTTAGATAACAAAACAGATTAATGAGTACAACAAACTGTGTGTTTTAGCCAGCACTTTTATCAACTAACATCCTCAATAAAGCGGCAAAAATGATCTACCTTAAACACCACAAAGTTTACTGTATTATTCTGTCCAAATATTACAGTTTTATTAATTTATTATCTCAGTGTAAACATACTTGCCGTTCAATCGAAGGGCCACAAAAATATCAACAGTTGGTTCAATTCCAAGTCAATTTCTCCCCCTGGAGGCTCAGTGGTTAGTACAGCTGCCTCATAGTACAGGGTGACAGTGAGGTCTGCAGATGCTGGAGATCAGAGCCGAGAGCGTGTTGCTGGAAAAGCATAGCAGGTCAGGCAGCATCCAAGGAGCAGGAGAATCAACATTTTGGGCTGAAGCCCTTCATCAGGATCCATCCTGAAATGTCGATTTTCCTGCTCATAGTACAGTGACCTGTGTTCAGTTCCACTCTTGGTGACCATTATTGTGGGTTTCCTCCGGGTGCTCCGTTTTTCTCCCACAGTCCAAAGATGTGCAGGCTAGGGTGGATTGGCCTTGGGAAATGGCCCATAGTGTCCAGGATGTGCAGGCTAGGGTGGATTGGCCTTGGGAAATGGCCCATAGTGTCCAGGATGAGCAGGCTAGGGTGGATTGGCCTTGGGAAATGGCCCATAGTGTCCAGGATGTGCAGGCTAGGGTGGATTGGCCTTGGGAAATGGCCCATAGTGTCCAGGATGAGCAGGCTAGGGTGGATTGGCCTTGGGAAATGGCCCATAGTGTCCAGGATGTGCAGGCTAGGGTGGATTGGCCTTGGGAAATGGCCCATAGTGTCCAGGATGAGCAGGCTAGGGTGGATTGGCCTTGGGAAATGGCCCATAGTGTCCAGGATGTGCAGGCTAGGGTGGATTGGCCTTGGGAAATGGCCCATAGTGTCCAGGATGAGCAGGCTAGGGTGGATTGGCCTTGGGAAATGGCCCATAGTGTCCAGGATGTGCAGGCTAGGCTGCATTGGCCTTGAGAAATGGCCCATAGTGTCCAGGATGTGCAGGCTAGTATGGATTGGCCTTGGGAAATGGCCTATAGTGTCCAAGGATGTGCAGGCTAGGGTGGATTGGCCTTTGTAAATTGCCCATTGTGTCAAGGGATGTGCAGGTTAGGGTGGATTGGCCTTTGGAAATTGCCCATAGTGTCAAGGGATGTGCAGGCTAGGGTGGATTGGCCTTGGGAAATTTCCTGAAGAAGGGCTCATGCCCGAAACGTCGATTCTCCTGCTCCTTGGATGCTGCCTGACCTGCTGCGCTTTTCCAGCAACACATCTTCAGCTTGGGAAATTACCCATAGTGTCAAGAGATGTGCCGGCTAGGGTGGATTGACCTTGGGAAATTGCCCATAGTGTCTAGGGATGTGCAGGCTAGGGTGGATTAGCCATGGGAAATGCAGGGTTACAGGGATGGGGTGATCTGGGTGGGATGCTGTTCAGAGGGTTGCTGTGGACCTGAAGGGCTGAATGGCCTGCTCCCACACTGCAGGGATATTATGATATGAATACCGTGATGTCTAAGTGGTCAGTTGAGGGCATGAGTGCGAAGGAACTCTGCTGATAAGTTTTACTTAAGCCAAAGTTACATCATGAATTCAGTGATTTATGCTGTAAATGAAGTGTTACAGTGACATGCATAGCCCCTGCATTACATTTCTATTACTTAAAAGTTTCCTTTTACTATTCAATAACTGTTTTGATGTTGTGATGGTGTCAGTAGACAGACTTTTTCATGTTTCAGACTCATGAGTCACATTCCTCGAATTTGTCTGACTGTTGGTGACACATTGAGAATTCAGACCCAATCCATGTCTCTGCCACGGCACACAGCCCTTATCGAGAAAACATTTACCTGGAAGCAGGAATGTGAGTTGGCCCCACTGCTGATTCTTACATCAGCGCTATCGCCTTGCATGCATCCACATCATCATCACTCTTAACTTCCAGGAATCTGTCTGTCTCATCTGCATGCTGCTCTGTAAGCCACCTTCTCAATACAATACTGCAATACCTTGCATTTCCATAGCTCCGTTCACATAGTGTAAATATCCCTATGTACTTCACCATTGGGCACTTAAGGAGCCATGTAAGGAGATGTCAGGCCAGGTGACCAAAGGAGAGAGATTCCCCAAGGAGCGACTTAAAGAGAGATGGAGGGAGAGAGTTCGCTGTTATGCAATAATTGAAAATGGGTAATAGGAGATGGGTGAGATAGTAAACAAATATTTTGGGTCAGTATTTACTGTGGAGAAGAACATGGAAGCGAGGGAAATAGGGGAAATAAATAACGATGTCTTGAAAAGAGTTCATATTACAAAAGAGTAGCTAGAAGAAGTGGTGGAGGTGGGTTCAATTACAACACTTAAAAGGCAAATGGGTGGGTTTATAAACAGGATGGGTTTAGAGGGATGTGGGCCAAGTGCTGGCAAACGGGACTGGATCAGTTTAGGATATCTGGTCAGCATGGATGAGTTGGACTGAAAGGTCTGTTTCTGTGACTCTAACCTAAAGGCTGACAAGATTTTATTTGAAGAAATCAGTTCTCATCTCAGTTCAAATGACAGTAATTCACAATTCCAGAGTGTCTAGCCAGGTCAAGTGGCCTGCAGTATCCTGTCACAGCCTCTAGATCCTTACACAAGGGATCCCCAATTTGTAAAAGTACGACTTATGAATGCTTCTACTTATAGGCAAAATCCCACACATGGTTATCATTTTAAAGACCCAACCTACGTACGGCTATTTTCAATTTGCACACAAACCAACTTGCAAACAGACACCAGAATGGAAGCCATTCACAGCCCAGGCACTGCCTGGACCATTGTTCATTCTTCAAAACATAGCTCAGGGATGGACAGAACTGGCAGCTTAATGTGCCAGGGTATTGATGCTGTGGGAAGGATTGAAAGGGGGGTAAGAGAGGAGGGAGAGTGGCCTTTTTGATTAGGGATAACATTATGGCTGTACTTAGAGGAGATATTCCTGGGAATAGTCCAGGATGTTATTTGGTCGAATCAAGAAATAAAAAAGGGATGATCACCATATTGGGATTGTACTACAGACCTGCTAATAGTCAGTGGGAAATTGAGAAACAAATTTGTAAGGAGATCTCAGTTATCTGTAAGAATAATAGGGTGGTTATGGGAAGGGATTTTAACTTTCCAAACATAGACTGGGACTGTCATAGCATTAAGGGTTAAGATGGAGAGGAATTTGTTAAGTATGTAAAAGAAAACTTTCTGATTCAGTATGTGGATGTACCTACTAGAGAAGGTGCAAAATTTAAGCTAAGCTTGGGAAATAAGGCAGGGCAAGTGACTGAGGTGTCAGTGGAGGAGCACTTTGGGGCCAGCGACCATAATTCTATTAGATTTAAAATAGTGATGGAAAAGGATAGACCAGATCTAAAAGTTAAAGTTCTGATTTGAGGGGAGGCCAATTTTGAGGGTATTTCGCAAGAACTTTCAAAAGTTGGTTGGGGGCAGGTGTTCACAGGTAAAGGTTGGAAAATAGGAAGCCTTCAAAAATGAGATAACGAGAGTCCAGAGACAGTATATTCCTGTTAGAGTGGTAGGTGTAGAGAATGCTGGATGACTAGGGAAATTGAGGCTTTGGTCAAAACTAAGAAGGAAGCATATGTCAGGTATGACTATCAGAGATCGAATTAATTCTTAGAAGAGTATAATGGCAGTAGGGGTATTCTCAGCACTCAATCACAGCACCCAGTTTATACACAGTCTGGGAGGAGCCATGAAAGTACGTTGGAAAGGCTTAAGCCCTACAAAGAGGATTATGAAAATCTCCTCAAGGTGAATAAAATGCTAACTGATACAGATGATGTAAGCACAGAGGATTACTTCACATTAAATCAGGAGAGTGGAAAGCGATGACACACATAGATTTGGAAGAGCTCATTGACTCAAAGATTTCAGACTTCTAGCAGCCTGGAGGCAACTTGCAAATCCCGCATGTACCAAGGTGGAGGACTTCAGCTGGTTCTGCATTGGCCATATCATGGAGACTAGCATCATACTGTTAAATATATACTTACATTATGTATATCTGTCATGGCAGCAAAAGTGAGGACTGCAGATGCTGGAAACCAGAGTTTAGATTAGAGTGGTGCTGGAAAAGCACAGCAGGTCAGGCAGCATCCGAGGAGCAGGAAAATCGACGTTTCGGGCAAAAACCCTTCATCAGGAATGGAGGCAGGGAGTCTCCAGGGTGGAGAGATAAATGGGAGGGGGTGGTGGGGCTGGGGAGAAGGTAGCAAAGAGTACAATAGGTGATTGGGGGTGAGGATGGAGGTTATAGGTCAGAGAGGAGGGTGGGGGAAGGTAGAAAAGTGTACAATAGGTGAATGGGGGTGGGGATGGAGGTGATAAGTCAGACGGGAGGGTGGGGGAAGGTGGCTAAGAGTACAATAGGTGAATGGGGGTGGGGATGGAGATGATAGGTCAGAGGGGAGGGTGAAGTGGATAGGTGGGAAGGAAGACTGGCAGGTAGGACAGGTCATGAGGACAGTGCTGAGCTGGAAGGTTGGAACTGGGGTAAGGTGGGGGGAGGGGAAATGAGGAAACTGGTGAAGAACTGGACAGAATATCTGTCATATAGTGTAACTTGTTTCCTTTATTTTCTCTATTTTTCATACCTAAGGTTTGCACAAAGAGTAAAGAACAATACAGCACAGGAACAGGCCCTTCGGCCCTCCAAGCCTTTGCCGACACATTTTGCCCTTCCATGCTAAAGCTGTCTTAAAGAACAAAGAAAACATTATACCTAAGATGGTGCCATGTGTTGGCGACATTGTACTCTTTGCACTGTCCTCCTGTTCTTTTGTAACTTGAGTACACATGGCAATAAACTGAATTTTAATTCTAAAGGGTCTTCTCCCACAACACAGACTGGAGTGTCCCACCAGCGTGTTTTTATATTTGTTCATGGGAATGTCGTGTCACTGGAAGCTGCCCTAATTGTCGTTGAGCTGAGAGATTAGCCAAGCTGCATCAGAGGGCTAATGATGCAGAATGGATACAGAAGGGCAAGTTTCCTTCATGAAAGGGCATTGGTGAGTCTGATGGGTTTTACAACAATGAACAATAGTTTCATGGCTATCATGGCTAACATGGGCGGCACAGTGGCTCAGTAGTTAGCACTGCTACCTCACAGCACCAGGGTCCCAGGTTCAATTCCAGACCTCAGGTGTCTGTCTGTGTGGAGTTTGCACATTCTCCCTGTGTCTGCATGGGTTTCCTCCCACAGTCCAAAGATGCGCAGGTCAGGTGAATTGGCCATGCTAAATTGCCCATAGTGTTAGGTGCATTTGTTAGAGGGAAATGGGTCTGAGTGGGTTACTCTTCGGAAGGTTGGTGTGGACTGGTTGGGCCAAAGGGCCTGTTTCCACACTGTAGGGAATCTAATCATTGAGACTAGTTTTCAACTGCAAACCTTCAGATATTTTTTTCTAATCGACCTGTTCAATATTTATACACATGTCTAGAGCAGGTGAGACTTGAACCTGTGTCTCTTAGCTCAGGTCACTGCATCACAAGAATTCATTCCAGACTTTTCCCTGTTTAATTTAAATTCTGTGTAGCTGCATTGATGGGATTTGAACCCACACTCTACACAGCACTAACCTGGGCCCCTGGATTCTACCCTGTCTACCATTACTGGTGGTCAAGCCTGCATTGAGAGACCATATCCTACTCTGCGCTTAACTAAGATTGATGTGAAGCAAGAATCCTATCCAGTAACTCGAAGGTTCACTGTCTTTGCAGGTTGTTAGATGCATAACATTCACAACTTTGAGGAGATAAATGATTGGGTTGAGGTTTGAGAGGGGTTTACCCTCTCTCGAGGAATGGAGTGGGAAGGGAGGATAGAATCTGACTGATCTGGATGAGGTCCTAAAGGTTCCACCACCTTGTCACAATGGCCCTTTCTGAGGTGAACAGACACTGGAAGCTAATGACTCCGAGGGGTCAGAGGGTTCACAGACAGAGGAACTGCACTCTCTTCTCCCTCAATATTTCCAACCACTTGGGAGGACAGTAACTCAACAATGGTCAAATGTAGGGTATTGTTTTCCTGCATGGCCCGGTACTCACAAAGACATGGTGGACACACACTGAGGGCAGTTATAACATTGTCACAACTACCCTCAACAAATAGCTACGTTGTAACTATATGCTGAGGGTGGTTGTAGACTTACACTGAGGGCTGTTATATTTTACAACACAACAGGAACATATCAGTTAACACTACTGACCATCCGGAATATTTAGAGGAGACGTGGATGGTTCGGTTTTTCCCTCTTGAAGAAACTCATCCAATCACTGACCCGGGGAGTGCACCCCCCCCCTCGACAAACAACAACAATAACTTGCATTCAGAGAGCGCCTTCAATATGGCAAAGCATCCCATAGCGCTTTATTTGACACCAAGTCACATATGCAAGAGTTAAGAGGGGTGACAGAAAGCTCAGTCTGTGAGCTGGATGAAAGGAGGAGTGACGGGAAGAGAGGATTCAGGCAGCTAAAACATGACCATGAATAGTGGAGCAACTAATGACCAGTGGCTTTGTCCAAAAGGTGCAGCAATGTCTTTATTTATTCACAGGATGTGGACATCGCTGGCAAGGCCTCCATTCATTGCCCATCCCTAACTGAACCTGAACTGAGTGGGCCATTTCAGAGGGCAATTAAGAGTCAATCACATTGCTGTGGGTCTGGAGTCACACATAGGCCAGACCAGGTGCGGATGGCAGATCTCCTTCCCTAAAGGACATGAGGGAACCAGAACAGTATTCATAAGCAATGGTTCTATGGGTGAGGCTGCATGGTGATTAGATAGAAATAGTACAAAGGGAAATTGGGGAAAGGCAGAAGATTGGCACTGGGTTGATAATGCTTGCTTGAAGAGTTGATGCAGGAATCATGGACCAAATGGCCTCGTGAGATTTTTGTGATGAGACCAAGTTTTAATGCCAATTTTTATTGAATTCAAATTCCACCATCTGCTATGGTGTGGGGAATTTGAATCTCTGTTCCCCAGAACATTAGATTGGGAAGCCTGTTAGCCTAGTGACATTACAACTGCACTGTGGTCACCTCCAAGCCTTGGTGCTAGCCGGCACAGACTTTACAAGACACGTCCAGACCCTCCCAAGCCTGGAAGCTGTGACCTTTGCTCTGTTTTGCACTCGTTTACTCATTCTCAAAAGAGAACAATCTTTATCCCGCAGGCAGAGTTTTTGGAATATTTAACCACGTTTATCAATGTTTATATGACTCTATTCTGAGAAAAATCAAAGTGAAGATGTCATGTTCTGTGCGTTCCAGAGCTCAGACAGAGGTGTTTGTGGGTGGGGTTTATGGAGGCTAACTTACTATCTTTATTCTCAACATATTTGCAAATTTCAGCGAACTCCCTGTGCATTTCTGTCTGTTCCATTTCCATTTTTTAATTAGATAGGACAGTTTTCTGTGTCTCTACACTCGCCCACGAAGCACATGCAGTTCCCAGTGATCACTGCGAACACCCACGACAGCCACAAGTTGCTGAATTAGGCCTATGTGAAAATCTAGGAGAGTGTCATATCTATGTTAAACATTATTCACATCTGAATCTGCTTTAGGCAAATCTAAGATGTGGCTGAGCGATTTATAAATTTTAAATTGCCAAATAACACTGCTGTTGAACATGTGGCCTCCATGCTCATTTTGACATGATGGGTTTTTTCGTTTGTTCCTCTCTCAGGAAGGTATCTGTACACTGACTGGTGTCTATCAATCCCCTCTCTCTCAGGGAGATATCTGTACACTGACTGAGGTCTCTCAGTCCCCTCTCTCTCAGGGAAATGTCTGTACATTGACTGATGTCTCTCAGTCCCCTCTCTCTCAGGGAAATATCTGTACATTGACTGGTATCTCTCAGTCCCTCTCTCTCTCAGGGAGATATCTGTACACTGACTGATGTCTCTCAGTCCCCTCTCTCTCAGGGAAATATCTGTACACTGACTGGTGTCTATCAATCCCCTCTCTCTCAGGGAGATATCTGTACACTGACTGAGGTCTCTCAGTCCCCTCTCTCTCAGGGAAATATCTGTACATTGACTGGTATCTCTCAGTCCCTCTCTCTCTCAGGGAGATATCTGTACACTGACTGAGGTCTCTCAGTCCCCTCTCTCTCAGGGAGATATCTGTACACTGACTGATGTCTCTCAGTCCCTCTCTCTCTCAGGGAGATATCTGTACACTGATTGATGTCTCTCAGTCCCTCTCTCTCTCAGGGAGATATCTGTACACTGACTGGTATCTCTCAGTCCCTCTCTCTCTCAGGGAGATATCTGTACATTGACTGGTATCTCTCAGTCCCTCTCTCTCTCAGGGAGATATCTGTACACTGAATGATGTCTCTCAGTCCCCTCTCTCTCAGGGAGATATCTGTACATTGACTGGTATCTCTCAGTCCCTCTCTGTCTCAGAGAGATATCTGTACACTGACTGAGGTCTCTCAGTCCCCTCTCTCTCAGGGAGATAGCTGTACACTGACTGGTATCTCTCAGTCCTGTCTCTCTCAAGGAGATATCTGTACACTGACTGATGTCTCTCAGTCCCCTCTCTCTCAGGGAGATATTTGTACACTGACTGGTATCTTTCAGTCCCCTCTCTCTCAGGGAAATATCTGTACATTGACTGGTATCTCTCAGTCCCTCTCTCTCTCAGGGAGATATCTGTACACTGACTGAGGTCTCTCAGTCCCCTCTCTCTCAGGGAGATATCTGTACACTGACTGGTATCTCTCAGTCCCTCTCTCTCTCAGGGAGATATCTGTACACTGACTGGTATCTTTCAGTCCCCTCTCTCTCAGGGAGATATCTGTACATTGACTGGTATCTCTCAGTCCCTCTCTCTCTCAGGGAGATATCTGTACACTGAATGATGTCTCTCAGTCCCCTCTCTCTCAGGGAGATATCTGTACATTGACTGGTATCTCTCAGTCCCTCTCTGTCTCAGAGAGATATCTGTACACTGACTGATGTCTCTCAGTCCCTCTCTCTCTCAGGGAGATATCTGTACACTGATTGATGTCTCTCAGTCCCTCTCTCTCTCAGGGAGATATCTGTACACTGACTGGTATCTCTCAGTCCCTCTCTCTCTCAGGGAGATATCTGTACACTGACTGGTATCTTTCAGTCCCCTCTCTCTCAGGGAGATATCTGTACATTGACTGGTATCTCTCAGTCCCTCTCTCTCTCAGGGAGATATCTGTACACTGAATGATGTCTCTCAGTCCCCTCTCTCTCAGGGAGATATCTGTACATTGACTGGTATCTCTCAGTCCCTCTCTGTCTCAGAGAGATATCTGTACACTGACTGATGTCTCTCAGTCCCCTCTCTCTCAGGGAGATATTTGTACACTGACTGGTATCTTTCAGTCCCCTCTCTCTCAGGGAGATATCTGTACATTGACTGGTATCTCTCAGTCCCTCTCTCTCTCAGGGAGATATCTGTACACTGAATGATGTCTCTCAGTCCCCTCTCTCTCAGGGAGATATCTGTACATTGACTGGTATCTCTCAGTCCCTCTCTGTCTCAGGGAGATATCTGTACACTGACTGAGGTCTCTCAGTCCCCTCTCTCTCAGGGAGATATCTGTACACTGACTGGTATCTCTCAGTCCCCTCTCTCTCAGGGAGATATCTGTACACTGATTGATGTCTCTCAGTCCCCTCTCTCTCAGGGAGATATCTGTACACTGACTGGTATCTCTCAGTCCCCTCTCTCTCAGGGAGATATCTGTACACTGACTGAGGTCTCTCAGTCCCTCTCTCTCTCAGGGAGATATCTGTACACTGACTGAGGTCTCTCAGTCCCCTCTCTCTCAGGGAGATATCTGTACACTGACTGGTATCTCTCAGTCCCCTCTCTCTCAGGGAGATATCTGTACACTGATTGATGTCTCTCAGTCCCCTCTCTCTCAGGGAGATATCTGTACACTGACTGGTATCTCTCAGTCCCCTCTCTCTCAGGGAAATGTCTGTACGTTGACTGGTATCTCTCAGTCCCCTCTCTTTCAGGGAGATATCTGTACACTGACTGGTATCTTTCAGTCCCCTCTCTCTAAGGGAGATATCTGTACACTGACTGGTATCTCTCAGTCCCCCCTCTCAGGGAGATATCTGTACATTGACTGGTGTCTCTCAGTCCCCGCACCCTTTCTTTCTCTCTCAGGGAGATATCTGTACACTGACTAGTGTCTCTCAGTTGCCCCTCTCTCTCAGGGAGATATCTGTACACTGACATATCTCGCACAGTGCCCTGTCCTTCACTGGGAAAGACACAAGCCATCTCCCAGATGTAAATAATGGCTGTAGGGTCGAGGGTAATGGCTGAACTGAAGGGAATTTATATTAGGCAGGAAATGGTGTCGGATATATGGTTAGGTCTGAAGGCTGATAAGTCCCCAGGACCTGACAGTCTACATCCCAGGGTACTGAAGGAGGTGGCTCTAGAAATCGTGGACACATTTGTGATCATTTTCCAATGTTTTATAGATTCAGGATCAGTTCCTGAGGATTGGAGGGTGGCTTGTGTTGTCCCACTTTTCAAGAAGGGAGGGAGAGAGAAAGCAGGGAATTATAGACCAGTTAGCCTGATGTCAGTGGTGGGAAAGATGCTGGAGTCAATTATAAAAGATGAAATTACGGCTCATTTGGATAACAGTAACAGTATAGGTCAGAGTCAGCATGGATTTACGAAGGGGAAATCGTGCTTGACTAATCTTCTGGAATTTTTTGAGGATGTAACTATGATGATGGACGAGGGAAATCCAGTGGATGTAGTGTACCTGGACTTTCAGAAAGCCTTTGATAAAGTCCCACATAGGAGATTAGTGAGTAAAATTAGGGCACATGGTATTGGGGGCAAAATACTGACTTGGATTGAAAATTGGCTGGCTGACAGGAAGCAAAGAGTAGTGATAAATGGGTCCCTTTCAGAATGGCAGGCGGTGACCAGTGGGGTACCACAAGGTTCGGTGCTGGGACCACAGCTGTTTACAATATACATTAATGATATAGATGAAGGTATTCAAAGTAACATTAGCAAATTTGCTGATGATACTAAGCTGGGTGGCAGAGTGAAATATGAGGAGGATGTTAGGAGAATACAGGGTGACTTGGACAGGCTAGGTGAGTGGACAGATGCATGGCAGATGCAGTTTAATGTGGATAAATGTATGGTTATCCACTTTGGTGGCAAGAACAGGAAGGCAGATTACTATCTAAATGGAGTCAAATTAGGTAAAAGGGAAATAAAATGAGATCTGGGTGTTCTTATGCATCAGTCATTGAAAGCAAGCATGCAGGTCCAGCAGGTAGTGAAGAAAGTTAATGGCATGCTGGCCTTCATAACAAGAGGAATTGAGTATAGGAGCAAAGAGGTCCTTCTGCAGCTGTAAGGGCCCTGGTGAGACCACAACTGGAATACTGTGAGCAGTTCTGGTGTCCTAATTTGAGGAAGAACATTCTGGCTATTGAGGGAGTGCAGCGTAGGTTCATGAGGTCAATTCCCGGAATGGCGGGACTATCATATGTTGAAAGACTGAGCCACTGGGATTGTATGCACTTGAGTTTAGAAGACTGAGAGGGGATCTGATCGAGACGTATAAGATTATTAAAGGATTGGACACTCTGGAGGCAGGAAGTATGTTTCCGCTGCTGGGTGAGTCCCGAACCAGAGGACACAGCTTAAAAATAAGGGGTAGGCCATTTAGAACAGAGATGAGGAGAAACTTCTTCACCCAGAAAGTGGTGGGTGTATGGAATGCTCTGCCCAGAGGGCAGTGGAGGCCAAGTCTCTGGATACTTTCAAGAAAGAGATGGATAGAGCTCTTAAAGATAGTGGAATCAAGGGTTATGGGGATAAGGCAGGGACAGGTTGTGGATGATCAGCCATGATCATAATGAATGGTGGTGCTGGCTCAAAGGGCCGAATGGCCAACTCCTGCATCTATTGTCTATTGTCCAAGAACAAACTGCATTTATAAAGCTCCTTTCAATCTAGTAAGATATCCCAAGCCATTGCTGCAGAGATGAAGAGTTTATAGGTGGATAGCGATAGGTTAGGAGAGTAGGCCTGAATCTGGCAGGTGGAGGTTCATGTGGATAAGTGCTTGGTTGTCCAGTTTGGCTGGAGAAACAAAAGGGCAAGTTATTAATTAAATGGAAACCAGTTTCAAACTGCACCAATGCAGAGGGATCTGGGTGTCTTTGTGCATGAATCGCAGAAGGCAGGTACACAGATACAGCATTTTATAAGAAAGGCAAATGGAATCCTGGCATTTATTGGAACAGGACTGGATTATAAAACTAATGAAGTGTTGTTACAATTATATAAGGCATTGGTGAGACCACACCTGGAGTATTGTGCCCAGTTCTGGTCTCCTTACTTGAGGAAGGATGTGGTGGCCCAGAGGAGGGTCACCAGGTTGAGTCCAGGGATGAAAGGGCTGGCGTATGAGGAGTGGTTCAGCAGCTTGGGTTTGTACCCACTGGAGTTCAGAAGAATGGATGGGTGGGGCGGGGTTTGAATGAGGTATATAAAATGCTAAAGGGGTGTGATAAGGTGGGTAGTGAACATATATTCCCCCTTGTGGGACAGTCTGAAACAAGAAGGCATGGATAGAGAGTGAGAGGAGGTCGGTTCAAAACTGAGATGAGGAGAAGCTACCTCTCTCAGAGGGTTGGGAATCTGTGGGACTCACTGCCCCGGAGTGCAGTGCAGGCAGAATCAATCAACAGAGAAGTCGATGTGTTTCCGATGAAAAACAGGATAAAGGGCAATGGGGAACCTGCAGGAAAGTGGAAACCAGGATAAGATCTGCCATGTTAAACAGCAGAGCAGGCTCAAAGGGCTGAATTGTCTACTCCCGCTCCTAATTCCTATACTCCTACTGCGCTATCACAAGTTACCTTGGAAACCAAAAGTCCCTGTAAACAAGTTGGCATCCAGTTGTCCTTGGGTTCCCAATGTGTACACGCTCCATAGGGCTGGATTAAGTGATGGGGGGAACCAGGACACCCCTCCCTCCCTCTCTCTGTCACCTCCTCCAGCCCGTACAACCCTCCCTATCTCTGTAACCTCCTCCAGCCCCTATACCCCACGCTATCTCTGTAGCCTTCTCCAGCCTTCACTCTTCCCTATCTCTGTAACCACCTATAATCCCCTACACCCCCTCCCTATTTCTGTAACTGACTCCAATCCCCTACACTCCTCCCTATCTCTGTAACCATCTCCAATCCCCTACACCCTCCCTATCTCTGTAACCTCCTCCAGCCCGTACACCCTTCCCTATCTCTGTCACTTCCTCCAATCCCCTACACTCCTCCCTATCTCTGTCACCGTCTCCAACGCCCTACACCCCCTCCCTATCTCTGTCACTTCCTCCAATCCCCTACACTCCTCCCTATCTCTGTCACCGTCTCCAATGCCTTACACCCCCTCCCTATCTCTGTCACTTCCTCCAATCCTCTACACTCCTCCCTATCTCTGTCACAGTCTCCAATGCCCAACACTCCCTCCCTATCTCTGTCACTTCCTCCAATCCCCTACACTCCTCCCTATCTCTGTAACAATCTCCAATGCCCTACACCCCCTCCCTATCTCTGTCACTTCCTCCAATCCCCTATATTCTTCCCTATCTCAGTCACCTCCAATACTGCCCTCTTGAGCATCCCCTGATTCCTATCGTTCTGCCGTTGGTGACCTTGTCTTCATCTCTTGGCCAAACTTTGAACTTTCCAGAATAATCCATTCAAGCAGAACAATAACAACATCTACAGACATCAACAATGTGCTGGACTTATCATGGATGAGATAACCATTTATACCTCTGGTATTTATTAGAATAATGTTCCTGAATGTTTGTCCATCGACTGGGAGATAAGGGCCTCTCATTTGCACATTTCTTAAATATTTTCTGCATGTATATTAGATTTTCATTTTTTCCACCTGCCTTGGAAGTATATTGCTGTTCCCTTTAGTGTCACTGGGTCAAAATCCTAGAATTCCTCCCAAGGGCATTGTGGGTCTACCTACAGCTGATAGACTGCAATGGTTCACGAAGACAGCTCACCCCCACCTTCTCAAGGGGCAACTAGGGACAGGGCAATAAATTGCAGGCCCAGCCAGTGACACCCATGTCCCATGAGTGAATAAAAAATGTAATAATGCAATACAATACAGTCCAGCTATAGGCTCTTTAACCCACCAAGCCTGCGCTGATTCCTAATCCTTATTTAGACCCATTAATTATTGTCCATGCACAGTTTCTATCCCTCTATTCACCTCCCGTTCATTTGTCTATCAAGATACACCTTAAACAATACTAATGTTTCTTCCCCCACCTCCACTGGCAGTGCATTCCAGGCACCCCACACCCTCTGAGTGAATACCTTTTCCTGCACCTCTCCCCTAAACTTTCCCCCTCTCTCACCTTGAACCTGTGCCCTCTTGTAGTTGACCTTTCCACCCTGGGGAAAAGCCTCTGATTATCCATCCTATCTATCCTTCTCATGATTTTGTAGGCCTCTATCAGGTCACCACTCAGCCTCCATCTTTCCAGTGAAAATGATCGGGGTTTATCCAACCTCTCCTCATAGCCAAAACCCTTCAGACCAGAAACATCCTCGTAACTTTTTGTAGATCCTTTCCAAATCATCCACATCCTTCTGGTAGTGTGGTGACCAGAACTGCACACAACATTCCAAATATGGCTTAGCTAAAGTTTTATACAGCTATAATATAACTTGCCAACTTTAATATTTAATATTTAATAGTTAATATTTAATACTTAGTTAGGGTGGCATAATGGCTCAGTGGTTAGCACTGCTGCCTCACAGCATCAGGGTCCCAGGTTTGATTCCAGCCTCAGGCGACTGTCTGTGTGGAGTTTGCACATTCTCCCAGTGTCTGTGTGGGTTTCCTCCGGGTTCTCCGGTTTCCTCCCACAGTCCAAAGATGTGCAGCTCAGGTGAATTGGCCATGCTAAATTGCCCGTAGTATTAGCTGCATTAGCAAGAGGGAAATGGGTCTGGGTGGGTTACTCTTCGGAGGGTCGGTGTGGACTGGTTGAGCCGAAGGGCCTGTTTCCGCACCGTAGGGAATCTAAAATAAATGGATCTAATGAAGGTGAGGGTGCTGTGTGCCGTCTTGACCACCTTATCCACCTGTGTTGCCACTTTCAGGGAGCTGTGGACCTGTACGCCCAGATCCATCTGGATGTCAATGCTCCTAAGGGTTCTGCCATTTATTGTATAATTCCCACCTGAATTTGATCTTCTGAAATGCATCACCTTGCGTTTGTCGGGATTAAACTTCGCCTGCCATTTCTCTGCCCAAATCTGTTATCTATTTTTTATCTCACTGCATCCTTTGTCAATCTTCCTCACTATCTGCAACTCTGCCAATTTTGATGGTATCTGTAATGTACCTACAGGTACATTTTCCTCCGGATCATTTACATGTATTACAAACAACAAAGGTCCCAGCACTAAGCCCTGCAGAATACCTGTGGAAACCATTGGATTGTAGTTCTGTTGTGGGACTTGAAGTTGCATTCATCATTCAGGGCTGAGCTGTGGCATCTCCATCATGGTGACCAACCACTTCCTGTCAAAGTTCTGCTCATAATCACAGAGAGTAGTCAAAATAAATGCCAGACGCTTCAACATGACACTGTCTTCATAGCCTCTGAACAGCAGTTCAACATATTACTACTGGGGTGGCACGGTGGCTCAGTGGTTAACGTTGCTGCCTCACAGCGCCAGGGACCCAGGTTCGATTCACCCTCGGGTGACTGTCTGTGCAGAGTTTGCACATTCTCCCCGTGTCTGAGTTGGTTTCCTTAGGGTTTTCAGTCTCCTCCCACAGTCCAAAGATGTGCCATGGAAAATGCGAGGTTATAGAGATGGTGTGGGTGTGGGTGGATGCTCTTTGGAGGGTTGGTGTGGGCCGAATGGCCTGCTTCTACATTGTCAGGCTTCTAGTTGTCTGTCCAACACACATGTCCACAGAAGTGGTCAAGCCATATTTTCGCAAGAAAAATCTCAAGACAAATCCTCAGATTCTTTACATCCCTGACCAATGGGAGGCAGGGGTTTAATGGACAGAGGTTTGTATACCAGAGTCAGTCTCAACAGCGATGGTCAGGAAAAATACCAAGAGCTGGTCCTTCATTAGTTGCCTAGAATACGAGTGATAATCAGGAGCACTGGACATGAGCCAAGTAGATCTTAGAAAGTCAGATCTTTCTGTGTCCTTAATCATGTTACACGCCCCAGCCTGCATAGTTTAGCTACATTCCGTACTCTATGGTTATTACTGATATTGCAATTACCTGACCTTGGAAACTGCACCATTTTTCATTTCTGATTAGCAGGCCCAAGGCCACTGAACCCAATGTTTTGATTTTGCTTGTTTTTTTCAGCTGTGTGAACTCACCAATAGATTGACAACCCTGGGTTGATATCACTACAGTCGATCATTGCATTCTCTCCGTGTGAATGACCAGACAGCAGTCAGGAGCTGGAGTCCCCTGGGATTTTATCCCTATCCATTATCAGCAAGGAAGCAAGCCTCAGTGAGTTCAGCAATGTTGAGTGCCAAGAGAGTAAGGAAAGGCAGGGTGGTCTTTACTTTAATGTAAGACTGATGAGTTAATGGCGTGGATTGACACATGGAAGTATGATATTGTTGCCAACACATCGTTGAGGGAAGGACTGAATTGGCAACTCTACATTCCGAGGTATAGCATCTTTAAGAGAGTCAGGGGAGGGTATAAAAAGGGAGGTGGTGTTGCACTATTAATTAAGAAGTCAATTACTGCAATAGGGAGAGATGATATCTTGGAAAGATCCTCAAAAGAGGCTTTGTGGCTACTTTCCTGGGAGTTTATAACAGGGCCATAAAGAGTCAGTGCAAAACAGAGGAGCAAGTATGTAGCCAGTTCACAGAGGTGCATAAGAGTAACAATCGGGCAATTATATTCGGGGTTTGAACCTTCCCAACATCAATTGGGATAGTCATAGTGTTAAGGGTTTAGAGGGGACAGACTTCTTGTAATGTATCCAGGGCAGTTATAGAGTCATAAAAATGTACAGTGTGGAAACAGACCCTTCCATCCAACCCGTCCATGCCGACCAGATATCCCAACCCATTCTAGTCCCACTTGCCAGCATCCAGCCCATATTCCTCCAAACCCTTCCTATTCATATACCCATCCAAATGCCTTTTAAATGTTGCAATTGTACCAGCCTCCGCTACTTCCTCTGGCAGCTCATTCCAGTCACCCGCTGCATGAAAAAAGTTACCTCTTAGACCTCTTTTAAATCTTCCCCTCTCACTCTAAACCTATGCCCTCTAGTTCTGGACTCCCCCACCCCAGGGAAAAGCCCTTGTCTATTTATCCTTTCCATGCCCCTCATGATCTTATAAACCTCTAAAAAATGGAAATCAGGCCAATTATGGTAGCAAATCTGTAAAATTTGCCATTTGCTACTTTAGGTGATTGAAACTCGTTGAGAAAAGATCACATTAACCTGACCTAAGAACTCTTCCACATTAGTAACATGTCTAGCTCACTTCCTTGGAAATATTAATGACGTCAGCTCAAACAAGCTTGAATCAAATCACCAAGTTTATGTTGCTTTGAAGCATATTGGCTTGGGCTTAAAGCTATCTGAAAATGTGTTGCTGGAAAAGCGCAGCAGGTCAGGCAGCATCCAAGGAGCAGGAGAATCGACATTTTGGGCATGAGCCCTTCTTCAGGAATTAGGAAAGTGTGCCAAGCAGGCTAAGATAAAAGGTAGGGAGGAGGGACTTGGAGGAGGGGCGTTGGAAATGCGATAGGTGGAAGGAGGTTAAGGTGCGGGTGATAAGGTGAGGGTGATAGGCCAAAGTGGGGGTGGGCGCGGAGAGGTCAGGAAGAAGATTGCAGGTCAAGAAGGTGGTGCTGAGTTCGAGGGTTGGGACTGAGACAAGGTGGAGGCAGGGGAAATGAGGAAACTGGAGAAATCTGAGTTCATCCCTTGAGGTTGGAGGGTTCCTAGGTGGAAGATGAGGCGCTCTTCCTCCAGCCGTCATGTTGCTATGGTCTGGCGATGGAGGAGTCCAAGGACCTGCATGTCCTTGGTGGAATGGGAAGGGGAGTTGAAGTGTTGAGCCATGGGGCGGTTGGGTTGGTTGGTGCAGGTGTCCCAGAAGTGTTCTCTGAAACGTTCCGCAAGTCGGCGGCCTGTCTCCCCAATGTAGAGGAGGCCACATCATGTGCAGTGGATGTAGTAAATGATGTGTGTGGAGGTGCAGGTGAATTTGTGGTGGATATGGAAGGATCCCTTGGGGCCTTGGAGGGAAGTGAGGGGGGAAGTGTGGGCGCAAGTTTTGCATTTCTTGCGGTTGCAAGGGAAGGTGCCGGGAATGGAGGTTGGGTTGGTAGGGGGTGTGGACCTGACGAGGGAGTCATGGAGGGAGTGGTCTTTTTGGAACGCTGATAGGGGAGGGGAGGGAAATATATCCCTGGTGGTGGGGTCCGTTTGGAGGTGGCGGAAATGACGACGGATGATACGATGTATATGGAGGTTGGTGGGGTGGTAGGTGAGGACCAGTGGGGTTCTGTCCTGGTGGCGATTGGAGGGGCCGGGCTCAAGGGCAGAGGAGCAGGAAGTGGAGGAGATGCAGTGGAGAGCATCGTCGACCACGTCTGGGGGGAAATTGCGGTCTTTGAAGAAGGAGGCCATCTGGGTTGTTCAGTATTGGAACTGGTCCTCCTGGGAGCAGATGTGGTGGAGACAAAGGAATTGGGAATATATACAATGTATATGGAGGTTGGTGGGGTAGTAGGTGAGGACCAGTGGGGTTCTGTCCTGGTGCCGATTGGAGGGGCGGGGCTCAAGGGCGGAGGACCGGGAAGTGGAGGAGATGCGGTGGAGAGCATCATCGACCACGTCTGGCGGGAAATTGCGGTCTCTATGATGTATTTGGAGGTTGGTGGGGTGGTAGGTGAGGACCAGTGGGGTTCTGTCCTGGTGGCGATATGATGTATATGGAGGTTGGTGGGGTGGTAGGTGAGGACCAGTGGGGTTCTGTCCTGGTGGCGATACGATGTATATGGAGGTTGGTGGGGTGTAGGTGAGGACCAGTGGGGTTCTGTCCTGGTGGTGTAAAGCTGTCTTGGTGGCTTAAAGCTGTCTGCATGGGGCTCGCAGGTTTTAAACTAGAATTCAATGTAGAATTCATCATCTGCACCTTTTTCAAAACCTCAATCCATGTGAGAGCATTGAGGCTGAGGAAACTATTTGATGAAGCCTAATGTTGGGAGTTGTTAGTATCAATATGTAGAAGGCCCAACAAGGGATAGTGCAGCCCTGGATCTAGTTCAGGGGAAAGAAACTGGTCAAGTGTTTGACATGGCAATGGGGCAATGTTTAGGCGATAGCGACCACAACATGGTATGGTTCAAATTTGTTCTGGACAATGATAAAGGTGGCCTGCAAAAGTGTTGGTGGAGAGTAGAGTTTCTCAAAATATAGCAGAATCTGGCCACAGCAGAGGTTGAATAGGTTAGGATTATTTTCATTACAAAGACGGAGGTTGAGGTGGGACTACAAAATCATGAGTGGTATAGATAGGGTGGATAGCAAGAAACTTTTTCCCCAGAGTGAGGGACTCGATTACTCGGGGTCACGGGTTCAAGGTGAGAGGGAAAAAATTTAGGGGAGATATATGTGGAAAGTTCTTTATACAGAGGGTAGTGGGTACCTGGAACGCATTACCAACAGAGGTGGTAGAGGTGGGCACGATAGCGTCACTTAAGATGTATCTAGACAGATACATGACTGGGCAGGGAGAAGAGGGATATAAATCCTAGGAAAATAGGTGGCAGGTTCAGATAGAGGAGCTAGATAGGCGCAGGCTTGAAGGGCTGAAAAGCCTGTTGCTGTCTGTAATGTCCTTTGTTCTTCATTCTTTGTTATAGGCTGGGAACTTACCCTTGTGGGTGAATCTAAAGCGAAACAACGGGGGGCATTCAAAAAGAAGCTGGGGAGTGTACACGTCCAACATGTACCATTTAGGGAAATGTAGGAGCAATAACTTCAGAGAACTCTGGATGTCTAAGACAACTCAGGACTGGATAAGGAAGAAGATAAGGATTTTAGCAAGTCCTCAGAGAACTGTTCAGCTGTGGCCCATGAGGGATACAGGAAGTACAGGAAGGAACTTAAGGAAACAATTAGAAAAGCAAAAATGGAGCATGAAGAAGGACTTACAAATCGGATTTGGGAGAATCCCAAGATATCTTATAAATACATGAAAGGAAATAGATTAACCAGGGAAAGAGCAGGGCCCATTAGGGACCATGGGGGCAACCTGTGTGTGAAGTCACAGGATATTGAAAGGGTGTTGAATAAATACTTCCCTTCAGTCTTCACCCTGGAATAAGAGAAAAGATACAGAATTCAGGATAAGGGACTATGAGGAATGTGTACAGTTCGACATAGCAAATAGGGAGATATTGAAGGTTTTGTCAGGCTTAAAAACAGGCAAACGTGTTATATTAAAAACTGAATTCAACTACACAGTCTTTTTAGCAAGGTGAGACTCAGAATAAAGCTCCCTCTACACTGTCCCCATCAAACACTCCCAGGACAGGTACAGCACAGGGTTGGATATAGAGTAAAGTTCGTCCACGCTCTCCCCATCGAACACTCCCAGGACAGGTACAGCATGGGGTTAGATACAGAGTAAAGCTCCCTCTACACTCTCCCCATCAAAATCTCCGAGGACAGGGAAGCATGGGGTTAGATGTAGAGTGAAGCTCCCTCTACACTGTCCCCATCAAATACTCTTAGGTCTGGTATACCACAGGGTCAGATACAAAGTAAAATTTCCTCTATATTGACGATGGAGATGCCATTAATACAGAGGATCTTTGATACTGCAATAATCCTGTGTTACTGTTTCTCTGCTCCTAATGGCTGTCAGTATTCGGCTGTTGGGGTGAATGGCAAGTACTGAGGATGACACAAAGATTCTGCAGCGTGTTTGGACAGGTTAAGTGAATGGACGCAAACTTGGAGATGAAATATAATGTGGAAAATGTGAGATTATGCACTTTGGCAGGAAGAAGCTGACCAGTAGTTAATTGAGGAAAGACTATGGAAAGTTCCAGAGGGATTCGGGAGTCCTGGAACATAAATCACAGAAAGCTAGCATCCAAGGTCAGTGGGTAATGTGGAAGGGAAATGGAACATTATTTCAAAGGAAATGGAAGAAAACAGGGAGGTCTTGATGAAACCATACAAGGCAGTAGTCAGATAACAGGTTGAATACAATTATGGCCCCCCACTTATCTAAAGAAAGATATACTGGCATTGGAGGCAGTCCAGAGAAGGTTCACTCATCTCAAGCCAGGGTATGGAGGGGTTTTCTCATGAGGAGAGCTTGAAAGGTTTGGGCCCAGACTTATTGGAGTTTGGATAAATGAGAGGAGATGTTATTGAAACATGCAAGATTCTGAGGGGACTTAACAGGGTAGATGTGGAGAGGTTGCTTCCTCTTGTGGGAGAGTCTAGGACCAGAGGACCTCATTTCAGGATAAGGAGTCACCCATTTAACTCAGAGTTGAGGAGGATGTTTCTCTCTCTCCAAGAGTCGTGAATCTGTGGAATCCTTTCCCACAGAGACCTGTTGAGGCTGGGTTGTTAAGTATATTCAAGGCTGAGATGGATGGATTTTTAATCCGGAAGGAAATCAAGATTCTGGAGAAAAGGTGGGAAAGTGGAGTTGAAGATGATCAGATCAATCGCAATGTCATTGAAGGGTGGGGTGAACTCGATGGGCTGAATGGTCGACTTTTGCTCCTAAGTCTTATTGTCTGATGGCTGTGGGTTGATCTTGATTTATAAGGTTAAAGAGATTTATTCACTCAAGCATTGTAGTGAGAGAGAAGAATTTCAAGACATCAGTTGGACCAGATTTTAAATGTGAACCAGCAATATTTGCCCATCCAGCGATCAGTGGTGTGTCTTATAACATGACTCTGTTGGTCAGTGGTGTGTCTTATAACATGACTCTGTTGGTCAGTAGTGTGTCTTATAACATGACTGTCTTAGTCAGTGGTGCGTCTTATAACATGACTCTGTTGGTCAGTGGTGTGTCTTATAACATGACTCTGTTGGTCAGTGGTGTGTCTTATAACATGACTGTCTTAGTCAGTGGTGTGTCTTATAACATGACTGTCTTAGTCAGTGGTGTGTCTTATAACATGACTCTGTTGGTAAGTGGTGTGCTTTATAACATGACTGTCTTAGTCAGTGGTGTGTCTTATAACATGACTCTGTTGGTCAGTGGTGTGCCTTATGACATGACTCTGTTGTGCTGATGTTTTACTAAATGCTGTCATGTGTTTTTACTCATCACAGACACATTTTGTTTTGTCTCAAGCTGAGTATTCTAACCATCAATCTCTTTTCTCATTTGTTTAGTCAATGCAGGTTTCCTTCTCGAGTTATCTGCTCATCTTGTACTATAGAATTCGCTGCTTCATGAATATCGAGCACAAGTGAAATGTGGGGGAATGCAGCGACACTCATCATTTCAGTTTGTGGTTTGTGTGCTGAAGTATAGGGTGAGCAACACTCTACAGCATGGTCAGAACGTCACAGGCTCGAGACCGACTCTAATACTAGACACCAAAATGTCAGCTGACATACTGGTGCAGCACTGAGGGAGTGCAGCACTGTTGGAGGTACACTTAAGCCCTTCCTTAAATAAGGAGAACAGAACTCTACACAGTATGGTCTCATCAGTGCCTTTTATAACTGAAGCTTATGTGCTTTTGTAATTTGTTTTGTTTGCAATAAATAAAAATAACCTTTTAACTTCAATAGCTTCATGCTGTACCTACTCACCAACCTTTTGTAATTCCTGCAAAATTCCTTCATTAAAGAATAACCAGCTCCCGAACTACATCCTCGGTTCAAACATGGACAGAAGAGCTGGATTCCAGAGGGGAGGGGAGAGTGACAGCCCTTGACAGCAAGGCTGCATTTGATCAAGTGTGGCATCAAGGAGCCCTCACAAAACCAGAATCAGTGGGTACCAGGGGCGAACTCTCTGCTGGTTGGAGGCATACCTATTAAATAGGAAGATGGTCAGGGATGTTGGAGGTCAGTCATCTCAGCTTCAGGACATCTTTTCGGGAATTCCTCAGGGGAGTGTCCCACGCCCAACATCTTCAGCTGCTTCATCATTCCTTCATAAGTTCAGAACTGGGGATATTCGCTGATGATTACACAATGTTCAGCACCATTTGCAACTCCTCAGATTCTGAAGCAGTCCATGTTCAAATGTAGCAAGATCTGGACAATATCCAAGTTTAGGCTGGTAACTGGCAAGTAGCATTAGTGTCACACAAATGCCAGGCAAAGACCACCATTGTATTCCGTACAGCTCAGTGTTGTATCTGAGGATTGGCTGGGTGCTCCCAAAACCTGATACTCTGGAATATCAATGTGCTGGTTCATTTAAACAGACCAGACAATCCCACTGAAGCACTCTGCTCCATTGACTGCATTTGGAATCAATAACGATGAAATAATGATTGAGTGAAAATTAAAGACTGGACCTAGCTTGGGAACATGGCCTCATACCAATGTGGCTTCATAGAGGCATAGGGTCATACAGCACAGAAACAGACCCTTCGGTCCAACCCATTACGTGCCAAACATAATCCCAAACTAAACTAGTCCCACCTGCCTGTTTCTGGCTCATTTCCCTCCAAACCTTTCCTATTCATGTAATTATCCGAATGTCTTTTAAACATTATAACTTGACCTACATCCATCACTTTCTCTGGTAGTTCTTTCCACACACGCACCACTATCTGTGTAAAAACGTTGCCCATCATGTCCTTTTTAAATCTTTCCCCACTCACCTTCAAAGTATGTCACCCCTAGTTTTGAACTCCCCCACCGCAGGGAAAGATCCTTGCCAGTCACCTTATCTATGCCCGTCATGATTGTATAAACCCTGATAATGTCACCCCTCAACCTCCTACTCTCCAGTGAAAGACGTCCCAGCCTTTCCAGTCTATTTTATATCTCAAACTCTCCACTCCTGGCAACATCCTGGTAAATCTTTTCTGAACCCTCTCCACTAAAAGACATTGGATTTAAAGACAAGACCCAATACCAGCTGTCAATAAGTCTTTCAGCTGCTTTTTTCTTGGAAGTTGATTGTGTGGTGGATTGGGATGTGAGATCCAAGAACCATTGCTTGTTCCCCCACTACCCCCTTCCTTGGCTTCACATGGTGAATCAGATCCATAACATCAGTAATTATCTATGCTTGACCTTCAAGTGTCAAGATAAGAAGTATTCCGATTGTCAATAAAGCGACTGAGTTGTGGGAATAGCCCTCAACAAGACGTGAGTGAGTAGGTGTGGCCTATGAGCTCAAGGTTGGGAGTGATATATAAAAGAGAGCTCGGGTTTTGAAACTTGACAATTGAAGGTTGGTGCTGGTGTATGTGGAGTTCGCTACAGAACAACAGATAGCTGCTTCTGAAAGTCTCTGTAAGTACCAACAATCTAATGTGAATTTTCTGCCAGTTCTGCTTATGTGGAGCAGATACATAATCTCCCCAATGTGTAGTCAGAGACAGTGTTGTTTTGAGGAGATGGGAACCCCTAATGTCCTGGTTTAAACCTTCCACATTCTAGGCAATGCTAACAGTTCCAGGTCAGCCACTGTAGGGCACAGAAAGATCCCAACTGTGACTGCACGAAATATTTTCAGCATTTTCCATCTCCACTATATTTTCCAGCGAGATTAGGTTCTGGGGTAATGTTTGTGCCAATTTGACTCATTTCCACTTGGCATTAACCAATAGCATTTGCCAAAGTGGGGATATGAGTGATCATGTGGGAGGGAGTCTTTGTCTGACAGCTTTAGGAAACGTGGGGGATTGCCTCTGAATAGTGAATACATTCAGAAAAAGCAAACATCTCCTGGAGGGTGACACTGGAAGTTTAAAGAAATATGCATCCACTCAGATAATTAACGCCTAATGGGTTGGGATTGGGTAAAGGGGTGCAAATTAGAGTCCGAAGTATCGTAATGGAAACATGTGAGAAAGTGGACCTTCCTGTAATTCGAGAGATTTTAGTCAATACAGTCTATCACTCAGAGCAGGCTATTCGGCCCAATTGATCCATACTAGGTATATCTTCCCACATGATCATCCTCCCATGTTCCGTTATCTCACCCTATGTTTTTTGGATTGCTTTTTCCCTTATTTGGTTGAATATATTCTGTGGATTTGAAAGTCTACTTCCCCACACTTTCTCTCCATTCTAATCCCCTCTGCCACCCTGCATCCCTTTTTTCCTTCTTCCTTTCGTATTTGCATTAAGCTTCTGTTTAAATGCACTCAACGCTATTTGCCCCGATGGCTGAGTTATGGGGAAAGTCTGGGAATGGATAGAAAGTTAGAAAAATGGTAGCCTTGAGATGAAGACAAGGTTAAAATAAATTCTGTCTTCACAGTGTCATGGACAGCATGAAGGTTCTCGTCCTAGTGACCCTCCTCCTGCAGGTGACACTACCATTACCTCAAAACAGGTGAGGATGTTCGAGATGCAGTGTATGCTTTTATCAACAATCTTGTTCCCCTGTTGCATGGTAAACAGAGAGAAATATTTTGGAAGTCATGAGGCAGGACTTCAAGTTCTTGTTTACTGCCAAGCCATTTTGTGGAATGGAAATTCTGGTATCTAATACAGCACAGAAAAAGGCCATTTGGTGCAGAACACTGATGCTAGCTTTTTGAAAAGAGTGATACAATTTGTGAAATTCCTCCCTGCCCTTAGCCCATGATGTTTCATTCCATTTCATTGAGCCCCTTTTGAAAATTTTGATTCAATCTGCTTCCAATGCCCTTTCAGGCAGAATGTTCCAGCTCATAAAAACTTATGGCGCTCAAAAGACAAACATTAATTCCCCTCTGATATATTTTTTGGCAATTATTTGAAATCAGTTCCAAAGGTGTCATACTGGATTCGAAACATTAACCCTGTCTCTGACCCCATAGCAACTGCCAGAGCTGCTGAGTTTGTCCATCAATTTCTGTGTTTGTATCAGATTGTCCAGTCTCAGCAGAAGTTTGCTGTTGTATTAAATCATAAGAACTAGGAACAGGAGTAGGCCATTTGACCCATCGAGCCTACTCCGCCATTCAATAAGATCATGGTTTATCTTTACATAGCCTCAGCTCCATTTATCTGCCCACTCAACATATTCCTTAATTCCTTTACTGTTCAAAAATCAATCTATTCTAAAAGCATTCAGCCTCAACTCTTCACTGGGCATGGGATTCCACAGATTCACAACCCTCTGGGAGATGAAGTTCCTCCACAACTCAGTCCTAAATCTGCTCCCCAGTGACCTCTAGTTTCCAAACTCTTGTTAATGGAGATAGTTACTTCATTTTCTGTTGTCTTGCCATCATTTTGAGCCACTCTATTAACTACAACAAATTTCTGAAGGAAAAACAGACAATATCAAACATTTCCAGTATATTTCGAATTTTTTTATTCTTGCATGTATCCTGATGAGCGCAAGTATCCTTAAATGTTGGTATTCTTGCATCAGTCCAGGTGAATGCAACTGGAACAATTTCAATACCATGCCTCCTTTATTAGCAATACACGACCATTGTGTTTTTCTGATAATGGAGGCACAGGATTGAATCAGTTCAGAACTGATGCAAGAATGGCAAAAATTTAGAAGCATGCTTCCTGTGAAATTGAATGCTTACTTCAAGGTTTACAGCATCCTTCTTCATATTTTGATCTGTTTGTAATGTCAGTACACAATCCTAGTCTGATAGTTATGGAGAACAGTGATTATGACTAGCAAAGAGGGACACAATGTCAAACTCCTCCTCTTGCACTCATCAGGACAAATGCAAGAATTCCAAATTTTGCAGCAAATATCCTTTTCAATGTTGGCATTCTTGCATCACTCCAGATGAGTGCAAGTTGACCTGTTTCAATACCATGCCTCCTTTATTAGCAATACTTGACCATTGTGTTACCATGGGACTGTGAAGCTAATGTGATTGTAAAGGTATCAGTCACATTTGTCACAACCTGTCTCGGTGCTTGTTGGAATTTGTCTTGCATTGGTGCACAGCGTTCACTTTCCTCCTGATTCCAGCCTGGTTTGAGGCCAGCCTGCCCTATCCTGTGGCCATGCAGTCACTGTGACACAGCTGGGGACCAGGCTCACCTGTCACTTGACATTCTAACAATAACGGCGCTCTCTTCCTTTCAAACAGGTACAAACGGCACTCCGACGGCCTGTTCACCAGCGAGCTCAGTAAGGCCAGAAACACAGCCGTGGCTCGAAACATCATCAACTCCATTCTGGCAGCACAGGCACGGTAAGGGGCCAGGATGTGCTCCCAGATGGTGATGGGCGGGTTTTGAGACCACTCTCTGCCACATCCCAGGAGGGTCTGCTTGTCTCGGAGTAGGGGTTGGGGGGTTCTGGGGCAGAGGGGGTGTGTAGCACTTTCACCCTCAGTGTGTTAGCCCCTGGGTTAGTTTTCCAATCCAAGGATGGAGCTCAAAATTTAGACGGACTCTGTGGGTGTTCAGGCGAGACACTGAGCTGAGGCTGGAGAATGGAAGGGACCCTATGTCAGCGTTAGACAAAGGAAGGTTGCTGCCCATGGGATCTTGCTCTGTGGGAAATGATTGACATGTTTTGTCACATGACAATAGTGACTGGATTTCCCAGGGAGCAGCAAGGTGCTTGATAAAAATGGAATGTTAGAGTCATAGAGATGTACAGCATGGAAACAGACCCTTTGGTCCAACCCATCCATGCCGACCAGATATCCCAACCCAATCTAGTCCCACCTGCCAGCAACCAGCCCATATCCCTCCAAACCCTTCCTATTCATATACCCATCCAAATGCCTCTTAAATGTTGTAATTGTACTAGTCTCCACCACTTCCTCTGGCAGCTCATTCCAACGTATCACCCTCTGCATGAAAAAGTTGCCCCTTAGGTCTCTTTTATATCTTTCTCCTCTCACCCTAAACCTATGTCCTCTAGTTCTGGACTCCCCGACCCCAGGGAAAAGACTTTGTCTATTTATCCTATCCATGCCCCTCAAAATTTTGTAAATCTCTATAAGGTCACCCCTCAGCCTCCGACGCTCCAGGGAAAATAGCCCCAGCCTGTTCAGCCTCTCCCTATAACTCAAATCCTCCAACCCTGGCAGCATCCTTGTAAATCTTTTCTGAACCCTTTCAAGTTTCACAACATCTTTCCAATAGAAAGGAGACCAGAATTGCATGCAATATTCCAACAGTGGCCTAACCAATGTCCTGTACAGCCACAACATGACCCCCCAACTCCTGTACTCAATACTCTGACCAATAAAGGAAAGCATACTAAACAACACCTTCACTATCCTATCTACCTGCGACTCCACTTTCAAGGAGCTATGAACCTGCTCTCCAAGGCCTCTTTGTTCAGCAACACTCCCTTGGTTCTTTGATAGCTTCCGTGTTAACATGTCAAATGTACAGGTTCTTGGACAACGCAGGAAGCTGATAGAACCAATACTCACAGAGGGGCCCCTGCAATTTTATTGCACCTGTCACAACCTCAGGAAGTCCCAAAGTATTATTCAGTGATGGACAATGACCAATTCCTGAAACCTTATTCTCAGATTTTATTCACATTTTAGTTCTAGCTCAAAATCAAATAGCACAAAAGTGAAGAGGCACCTCAGTGACACACAGGACTCAACTCATCAAGATTCTTCGGCCATGCTGCAGAATGGGCTCGAGTTACCATCAACCCTCCAGCTCAATGAGGGAAGGTGAGAGGAAAATCATTATTAAACAGGCATTGTCTCCTCACACTGTTCAATCTTTAATTACATTCTACGTGGTAATGTCAGCAAATAAAAATGGTTTGTTTTGGGTACACTTCCTATCTGCAAAATCTTGTTATCAAAGATTGATGCCAGCTTTTTGAATTTGAACTCCCATGGCCACTTAATGGTGATTTCCTATGTAAACATGTCACACTGTATTTCTAACATTCTGCCAGTGGTGGCATTCTTTCCTATTTCCTGACTCCTCAACACTGCTACAGAAGAATTCAAACCAACTTGACTTCTCTGCTGTCAGATTTGTTATTCATTTAGAAATATTAGGAAGTCAAATCAATGCATAAAATATAAGACCAGAAAATAGGACATTAAAATGGGTCTGAAACAGCCCGAGACAGATTACCCCTTGTCCTCTAATTCCATTTGAAGACTATAATTCACTCAAGTCTAAATAAATAGCCCAATTATAGAGATACATTACAGTTGACTTCGGGCTTCACTCCCCATGTCTAACCACGCGCACACACATAAACTTCCTCCTCCTGGCCAAGTTAATCCATTTTCAGTAAAGTCCTACAAATATTTGAGCAAAGAGTCTCATCCCAACACATTGGGAACGTTTTCATTTTAAATTCACAAAAACCACAGAGAGAGGTTACAGAGGATTGACTTTAACCATCTCAGGAGGTTCAGTCACTTGGTTTTTGCTTAGGTTTTTCTGATAAAGGAGGCACTGTATTGAATCAGTTCCACTTGCATTAATCAGAATTGATGTAAGAATGGCAAAGTTTAGAAACGTGCTTCCTCTAAAATCAAATAGCTACTTCCAGGTTTACAGCATTCCTTCTTCATATTTTGATCTATTCGTTTGGTCAGTACACATTCCTAGTCAGATAGTAATGGGGAATAGAGATTATGACTAGCAAAGAAAGACAATGTCAAACTGCTCCTCTTGCACTCATCAGGACAAATGCAAGAATTCCAAATTTTGCAGCCAGTATCCTTTTAAATGTTGGCATTCTTGCATCAGTCCAGATGAATGCAAGTTGACCTGTTTCAATACCATGCCTCCTTTATTAGCAATACTTGACCATTGTGTTACCATGGGACTGTGAAGCTAATGTGATTGTAAAGGTATCAGTCACATTTGTCACAACCTGTCTCGGTGCTTGTTGGAATTTGTCTTGCATTGGTGCACAGCGTTCACTTTCCTCCTGATTCCAGCCTGGTTTGAGGCCAGCCTGCCCTATCCTGTGGCCATGCAGTCACTGTGACACAGCTGGGGACCAGGCTCACCTGTCACTTGACATTCTAACAATAACGGCGCTCTCTTCCTTTCAAACAGGTACAAACGGCACTCCGACGGCCTGTTCACCAGCGAGCTCAGTAAGGCCAGAAACACAGCCGTGGCTCGAAACATCATCAACTCCATTCTGGCAGCACAGGCACGGTAAGGGGCCAGGATGTGCTCCCAGATGGTGGTGGGTGGGATTTGAGACCACTCTCTGCCACAGCCCAGGAGGGTCTGCTTGTCTCAGAGTTGGGGTTGGGGGGATTCTAGGGCAGAGGGGGTGTGTAGCACTTTCACCCTCAGTGTGTTAGCCCCTGGGTTAGTTTTCCAATCCAAGGATGGAGCTCAAAATTTAGACGGATTCTGTGGGTGTTCAGGCGAGACATTGAGCTGAGGCTGGAGAATGGAAGGGACCCTATGTCAGTGTTAGACAAAGGAAGGTTGCTGCCCATGGGATCTTGCTCTGTGGGAAATGATTGACATGTTTTGCCATATGACAATAGTGACTGGATTTCCCAGGGAGCAGCAAGGTGCTTGATAAAAATGGAATGTTGTTTGTTCTTTGTTAGCTTCTGAGTTAACATGTCAAATGTTCCAGTTCTTGGATGACACAGGAAGCTGATAGAACCAATACTCACAGAGGGGGCCCTGCATTTTTATTACACCTGTCACAACCTCAGGAAGTCCCAAAGTATTATTCAGTGATGGACAATGACCAATTCCTGAAACCTTATTCTCAGATTTTATTCACATTTTAGTTCTAGCTCAAAATCAAATAGCACAAAAGTGAAGAGACACCTCAGTGACACACAGGACTCAACTCATCAAGATTCTTCGGCCATGCTGCAGAATGGGCTCGAGTTACCATCAACCCTCCAGCTCAATGAGGGAAGGTGAGAGGAAAATCATTATTAAACAGGCATTGCCTCCTCACATTGTTCAATCTTACATTACATCCTCCGTGGTAATGTCAGCAAATAAAAATGGCTTGTTTTGTGCACACTTCCTATCTGCAAAACCTTCTATCACAGATTGATGCCAGCTTTTCTAAAATCTGAACTCCCATGGCCACTTAATGGTGATTTCCTATGTAAACATGTCACACTGTATTTCTAACATTCTGCCAGTGGTGGCATTCTTTCCTATTTCCTGATTCCTCAACGCTGCTACAGAAGAATTCAAACCAACTTCGACCTCTCTGCTGTAAGCTTTGTTATTCTTTTAGAAATATTAGGAAGTCAAATAAAAATAAGACCAGAAAATAGGACATTAAAATGGGTGTGAAACAGCCCGACACAGATTACCCCTTGTCCTCTAATTCCATTTGAAGACTATAGTTCACTCAAGTCTAAATAAATAGCCCAATTATAGAGATACATTACAGTTGACTTCGGACTTCACTCCCCATGTCTAACCACGCGCACATACATAAGCTTCCTCCTCCTGGCCAAGTTAATCCATTTTCAGTAAAGTCCTTCAAATATTTGAGCAAAGAGTCTCATCCCAACACATTGGGAATGTTTTCATTTTAAATTCACAAAAACCACAGAGAGAGGTTACAGAGGATTGACTTTAACCATCTCAGGAGATTCAGTCACTTGGTTTTTGCTTAGGTTTTTCTGATAAAGGAGGCACAGTATTGAATCAGTTCCACTTGCATTAATCAGAATTGATGTAAGAATGGCAAAGTTTAGAAACGTACTTCCTCTAAAATCAAATAGCTACTTCCAGGTTTACAGCATTCCTTCTTCATATTTTGATCTATTCGTTTGGTCAGTACACATTCCTAGTCAGATAGTAATGGGGAATAGAGATTATGACTAGCAAAGAAAGACAATGTCAAACTGCTCCTCTTACATTCATCAGGACAAATGCAAGAATTCCAAATTTTGCAGCCAGTATCCTTTTAAAAGTTGGCATTCTTGCATCAGTCCAGATGAATGCAAGTTGACCTGTTTCAATACCATGCCTCCTTTATTAGCAATACTTGACCATTGCGTTACCATGGAACTGTGAAGCTAATGTGATTGTAAAGGTATCAGTCACATTTGTCACAACCTGTCTCGGTGCTTGTTGGAATTTGTCTTGCATTGGTGCACAGCGTTCACTTTCCTCCTGATTCCAGCCTGGTTTGAGGCCAGCCTGCCCTATCCTGTGGCCATGCAGTCACTGTGACACAGCTGGGGACCAAGGCTCACCTGTCACTTGACATTCTAACAATAACGGCGCTCTCTTCCTTTCAAACAGGTACAAACGGCACTCCGACGGCCTGTTCACCAGCGAGCTCAGTAAGGCCAGAAATACAGCCGTGGCTCGAAACATCATCAACTCCATTCTGGCAGCACAGGCACGGTAAGGGGCCAGGATGTGCTCCCAGATGGTGGTGGGTGTGATATGAGACCACTCTCTGCAACAGCCCGGGAGGGTCTGCTTGTCTCGGAGGTGAGAGTTGGGGGGGATTTGGGACCGAGGGGGTGTGTAGCATTTTCACCCTCAGTTTGTCAGCCCAGGTTTCATAGTCCAATCCAAGGATGGAGCACAAAATCAAGATGGACACTGTGGGTGTTCAAGCGAGACACAGAGCTGAGGCTGGAGACTGGAAGGGACACTCTGACAACATTAGACAAAGGAAGGTTGCTGTTAATGGGATCTTGCTCTGTAGGAAATGATTGACATGTTTTGCCATATGACAATCGTGACTGGATTTCCCAGGGAGCAGCAAGGTGCTTGATAAAAATGTTTGTTCTTTGTTAGCTTCTGAGTTAACATGTCAAATGTTCCAGTTCTTTGATGACACAGGAAGCTGATAGAACCAATACTCACAGAGGGGGCCCTGCGTTTTTATTGCACCTGTCACAACCTCAGGAAGTCCCAAAGTGTCATTCAGTGATGGACAATGACCAATTCCTGAAACCTTATTCTCAGATTTCATTCACATTTTCGTTCTAGCTCAAAATCAAATAGCACAAAAGTGAAGAGGCATCTCAGTGACACACAGGACTCAACTCATCAAGATTCTTCGGCCATGCTGCAGAATGGGCTCGAGTTACCATCAACCCTCCAGCTCAATGAGGGAAGGTGAGCGGAAAATCATTATTAAACAGGCATTGCCTCCTCACACTGTTCAATCTTACATTACATCCTCCGTGTTAATGTCAGCAAATCTAGAATGATAAAAATGGCTTGTTTTGTGTACACTTCCTATCTGCAAAACCTTCTATCACAGATTGATGCCAGCTTTTCTAAAATCTGAACTCCCATGGCCACATAATGGTGATTTCCTATGTAAACATGTCACACTGTATTTCTAACATTCTGCCAGTGGTGGCATTCTTTCCTATTTCCTGACTCCTCAACGCTGCTACAGAAGAATTCAAATCAACTCGACCTCTCTGCTGTAAGCTTTGTTATTCTTTTAGAAATATTAGGAAGTCAAATCAAAGAATAAAAATAAGTTCAGAATATAGAACATTAAAATGGGTCTGAAGCAGCCCGAGACAAATTACCCCTTGTCCTCTAATTCCATTTGAAGACTATAGGTCACTCAAGTCTAAATAAATAGCCCCATTATAGAGATAAATTACAGTTGACTTCGGACTTCACTCCCCATGTCTAACCATACATACACACAGTCATACACGTAAAATTCCTCCTCCTGGCCAAGTTAATCCATTTTCAGCAAAGTCCTTCATCCCAAAGCATTGGGAATGTTTTCATTTTAAATTCACAAAAAGCACAGAGAGAGGTTAAGGGGGAATTGACCTTTTCAATCCCATTCGGTTCAGTCACTTGGTTTTTTGCTTAGTTTTTCTGAAAAAGGAGGCACAGTATTGATTCAGTTCACCTTCATTCATCAAAACTGATGCAAGAATGGCAAAGTTTAGAAACGTGCTTCCTGTAAAATGAAATAGTTACTTCCAGGTTTACAGCGTTCCTTCCTCATATTCTGATCTGCTTGTAGTGTCAGTACACAATCCTAGTTCGATAGTAATAGGGAATAGTGATTATGATTAGCAAAGAGAGACAATGTCAAACTGTTCCTCTTGCACTCATCAGGACAGGTGCAAGAATTCCAAATTTTGCTGCCAATTTCCTTTTAAATGTTGGCATTCTTGCATCAGTCCAGATGAATGCAAGTTGACCTGTTTCAATACCATGCCTCCTTTATTAGCAATACTCGACCATTGCGTTACCATGGGACTGTGAAGCTAATGTGATTGAAAAGCCATCAGTCACATTTGTCTCAACCTGTCTCGGTGCTTGTTGGAATTTGTCTTGCATTGGTGCACAGCGTTCACTTTCCTCCTGATTCCAGCCTGGTTTGAGGCCAGCCTGCCCTATCCTGTGGCCATGCAGTCACTGTGACACAGCTGGGGACCAGGCTCACCCGTCACTTGACATTCTAACAATAACGGCGCTCTCTTCCTTTCAAACAGGCACAAACGGCACTCCGACGGCCTGTTCACCAGCGAGCTCAGTAAGGCCAGAAATACAGCCGTGGCTCGAAACATCATCAACTCCATTCTGGCAGCACAGGCACGGTAAGGGGCCAGGATGTGCTCCCAGATGGTGGTGGGTGGGATTTGAGACCACTATCTGCAACAGCCTGGGAGGGTCTGCTTGTCTCGGCAGGGGGGGGGGGGGGTGGGGGGATTTGGGCCAGAGAGGGGTGTAGCACTTTCACCCTCAGTGTGTGAGCACCTGGGTTCATATACATTGCACCTATCACAGCCTCAGGAAGACCCAAAGTGTTATTCAGTGATGGACAATGACCAATTCCTGAAACCTTATTCTCAGATTTAATCCACATTTTCGTTCTAGCTCAAAATCAAATAGCACAAAAGTGAAGAGGCACCTCAGTGACACACAGGACTCAACTCATCAAGATTCTTCGGCCATGCTGCAGAATGGGCTCGAGTTACCATCAACCCTCCAGCTCAATGAGGGAAGGTGAGCGGAAAATCATTATTAAACAGGCATTGCCTCCTCACACTGTTCAATCTTACATTACATCCTCCGTGTTAATGTTAGCAAATCTAGAATGATAAAAATGGCTTGTTTTGTGCACACTCCCTATCTGCAAAACCTTCTATCACAGATTGATGCCAGCTTTTCTAAAATCTGAACTCCCATGGCCACATAATGGTGATTTCCTATGTAAACATGTCACACTGTATCTATAACTTGGTACCTAGGGTGGCACTGTTTCCTGTTACCTGTCTCCTGAACTGTGCTGTAGATGAATCCAAACCAAAATTGCTTGTCTGCTGAAGGCTTTGCAGTTGGATCAGAAATGGGAACAAATCCCATTGATATTTGAAAAATATCGAAAGTTAAAATGTGGACTGAAATACTTCCAAAAGCCCATGTTGGATTTTCTCTCCTTCGTTAATCCCATTTGCAGACTACCGTTTGCGCAAAACTAAACAAATGGCCCAATGTTTGGAAATAAATTTCAGGTGGCTCAGGTCGTGACAACGCACCCAGGAAATTCCTCTCCCTGGGCAGGTTAATCCATTTCCAAAAAGTTTCTTCAAAACACATTAATGATAGAATCTGTTCCCAACACCTTGGGTGTGCGCTTATTTTGCAGTACCAACTCTTGAATGGAGTTACTTCTCAGATTTATAGCATTAATTCTTCACAATTGGGTGGCAAGATCTATTTGTATCTTCTCTGCCATTCAGTACGATCATGGCTGACCTCTTAGCATTGAGAGTTCCGCATTCCCCTAACCCTTGACCCCAACTGCCGACCTCGATTTTAAAGTTAGCCATTAATGCCCTCCTCCAACACCTTCTGAGGCAGAGATTGGCAAATTGCTGAAGTTCCTATGTTACTTTTAGCCTTGAACATGGTTATTGGTTCCAGTCAATGCTGACATATTGACTCTTAGTCTTGCTTTCAGCATTTTCTGCAGTGATTCCCATTGGCCAGTCACAGCTTCAATAGATGACCAGATATGTGAGATCATTCGCCAGCTCGTAGTGAGTCAGCAAATATATTCCTTACTGAGCGTAATGGACTTGCAATGAACAGGTAATTCCAGGGGGTTTACAATTCATTGTATAAATGCTGTGTTGCTGTCTTGTCAATTTGAAGAAGGGATGGGGCCCGAGGGGTGGTGCAGTAGCTGGACATTGTTCCAACATGGCACCAAATCTACAGGGTAATGTGGGGAAGATGTTTCTATTGGTAGGAGAGACCACAACCCGAGGGCACAGCCTTAGAGTAAAGCTGTGGAGATGAGGAGAATCCTCTTCAGCCAGAGAGTGGAGAATCTGTGGAATTCATTGCCACAGAAGGCTGTGGAGGCCAGGTCATTGAGTATATTTAAAACTGAGGATAGATAGATTCTTGAGTGTCAAGGCGATCATGGGTTACAGGGAGAAAGTGGGAGAATGGGGTTGAGAAACTTTTCAGCCATGATTCAATGGTGGAGCAGACTCAATGACCTAAATGGCCTAATTTCTGCTCTTATGTCATATGGTCTTATTAACTCACACAGAACAGCCAAAGTTCAGGAAACCTGGTCAGCATGGACGAGTTGGACCGAAGGGTCTGTTTCCGTGCTGTATGACTCTATGCCTGTGGATACATATCTGGATTCATTTCTTCAAATGGCTGGGAGACGTGGGAAAAGGCAATCTTGGCTTTCAAAATCTCCGTCCAATAACAGTGACATAAAGACCCTGTGACGTGTACTCTGTGAACCCAGAGCTTGGGGAAAGTAAACTTCAAAACTAAGGCACATTCTTCAGACAGGAACACAAGAAGCACTACTTCACCCATGAACTCCGGGACCACCCCACTCTCCCCTGCCCCCCACATCCCCTCCCCCCAATAAAAGGCTGTGGAGGTTATGGGTCAACTAGACTCTCCCAGACTGAGATTGAGATATTTGATTGGGTATTGTAGGGTCAAAGGCAGGTAAATATGGGATAGAGACAAAGTTGTGTCATAATCTGAATAGTTAATATCAAGCTTGCGAGGGACTGAATGGTCTCCTTCAGTTCCTACTATTCAGTTTTTCATAGAGCCATGCAGCATAGAAAGAGGCCCTTTGGCCCACCATATCCATGCCAACCAACAAACATCAAACTACACTAATCCCACTCACCTGCACTTGGTCCATAGCCTACTAAGGCCTAGCATTTTATTAGCTAATAGAATCCCTGCAGTGCAAGGGGAGGTCATTCAGCCCATCAAGTCTGTACTGGCTGTCCAAAGAGCATCCACCACCCCTCAAACCCAGCCTCATACTCCCACATGGGGCTTTTACCATGGCTAATCTACTTTACCTGCACACTATGGGCAATACTGCATGGTCAATCCACTTTGGACTGTGGGGGGAATCTGGAGCACCCGGAGGAAACCTACGCAGACACAGGGAAAACATGCAAACACCACATAGACAGTCACCCAAGGGTGGAATCGAACCGGGTGCCCTGGCGCTGTGAGGCAGCTGTGCTAACCACTGAGCCACCGTGCTGCCAGATGCTTCTGAGTTGTTACAAGAATATTTGCCTCCACCAAACTCTCAGTTTGACCATTTCTTTTTTTTTTATTTGAAGGCACCAAAGACTGATCACCGTCTTGTGGAAGACACCAACAGGGTCTCACCTCAGTGAGGGGGTGGGGAGAGCGACTTAGTGCCCAAATTTCTCTCGCTCATTCCTCTCACCTCTCTCTCTCTCTCTCAGAAAAGTCCAGAACCTTCGTGAGACAACCAGGATCTCTTGCAAGTGACAGGAGTGAATTTTCATATTGCGGGCTGGCTTGGGTTTACTCTGCTGGAGTCCCTGTGCATGTGAATTTGTGATCCTACTGTAAATAATCTGTGCCTAGGGGGAAAAATGAAGGGATATTTTGGTTAAATTTTTACAAGTTTTCAAACTCTGCTTCTCTGCACAGTCTGCAAGAGCCAATTCACTGAATCACATTAAAACATAATTGGCTACCACACTTCCATCCTATTTTGAGTGATCCCAAATAACTGAATGGCATCATGGTGCACTAAAGGGCCCCTTTCTGTGCTATACTGTTCTAGGTGCTCCATTCTGACTAGACTCAATTACTTGAATCTTTAAGTACACACTCCTACCATCTCCACACCCCCATCCTTAATGGCCCTACATTCTCTTAAAATCTCTCCAAAACTTATGTTGTTAAACTTGAAAGGGTTCAGAAAAGATGTACAAGGATGTTGCCAGGGTTGGAGGGTTTGAGCTATAGGGAGAGGCTGAACAGGCTGGGGCTGTTTTCCCTGGAGCATTGGAGGCTGAGGGGTGACCTTATTGAGATTTATAAAACCATGAGGGGCGTGGATAGGGTAAATAGTTAAGCTCAAGATTAGAGTGGTGCTGGAAAAGCACAGCAGGTCAGGCAGCATCCAAGGAGCAGGAAAATCGACGTTTCGGGCAAAAGTCCTCCATCACCCCACTCTAATCTTGACTCTAATCTCCAGCATCTGCAGTACCCACTTCCTCCTAAATAGCTAAGGTCTTTTCCCTGGGGTGGAGGAATCCAGAACTAGAGGGCATAGTTTAGCATGAGAGGGGAAAGATTTAGAAGAGACTTAAGGGGCAACCTTTTCACGCAGAGGGTGGTACGTGTATGGAATGAGCTGCCAGAGGAAGTGGTGGAAGCTGGTACAATTACAACATTTAAAAGGCTGGATGGGTATATGAATAGGAAGGATATGGGCCAAGCGCTGGCAAATGGGACTAGATTAGGATATGATTAGATTAGACTCCCGACAGTATGGAAACAGGCCCTTCGGACCAACCAGTCCACACCCAGTGTAACCCACTTCCCTCTGACTAATGCACCTAATACTATGGGCAATTTAACATGGCCAAATCACCTGGCCTGCACACCTTTGGACCATGGGAGGAAACTGGAGCACCCGGAGGAAACCCACACAGACACAGAGAGAATGTGCAAGCTCCATACAGACAGTCGCCCGAGACTGGAATCGAACCTGGGACCCTGGTCCTGTGAGGCAGCAGTGCTAACCACTGAGCTACCGTGTCACCCACAGTGCTGACCATATCTGGTCAGCATGGATGGGTTGGACCAAAGGGTCTGTTTCGTGTTGTACACCTCTATGACTCTATTTGGATGTGTGCCCGAGATTGAGGGAGTAAATTGATGCTGAGAGTCATGGGCGCTTGGTTACAAAAGACAGCTCTGTTCCCAATCTGATCACCTCATTGGAACACACCGAGTGGGTGGTGAACTCAAGATTGGGCTCCACTGCAATGCCTTGTGCAGTCCAATAGCCCGATGACTTTAACTGTCATGAATCCCACTCCCCTCAGTAGCTATGGGATGCTTTGGTTCTCTGTCCTGAAATCCAGCCCAATTTTGGTGGTGGGGTGGGAGGTGTCATGGGGCAGGTGAAATACTGAAGGAGAGGAAGCGTGCACAGTATGAGTGAAACGATCGATCCAAAGCCTGCATGAGGATATGTTGGACAGAACATGGCTTTAGCAGCCAATTTCCAAGGACAGGAGGGGCATTAACTAGAAAAAGCAGATTCAAATTAGCAAGAGAACCAGAGGGGAAGCAAGCTGACTTATCCTTTCAAACAGCAATTGGGCATATCTAGAATGCTTGGCCTGAGATGCTGCTGGAAGGCTATTCTTTCAAAATACATTGAATAAATGTTTGAAGTAGAAACTATTTGCAGGATGTTGGGAAAAAGGCATTGGTAGTGCGGCTGTTTGGACACCTCTTTCAAAGAGCCAACATCAGGCTGCATGACTTCTTTTTACTGATGCATCATCTGAAATATTCCAATTCGAACTGATCCCAGAGGGGCCCCGACCCTCCAGAGGTGCTGGTGTCAACACCAGTCACTATATTTCCAGGGAGATCCTCCTGTTCGGTTGGAGTGTATGATGGCTCTGTTGTTAGCGCTGCTCTCTCACAGTGCCAGGGATCTGGGTTCAGTTCCACCCTCGGGTGACTGTGTGGAGTTTGCACATTCTCCATATGGGTTTCCTCCGGGTGCTCCGGTTTCCTCCCATAGTCCAAAGATGTACAGGTTAGGGTGGATTGGCCATGGTAAATTGCCCATGGTGTCCAAGAATAGGGTAGGGAGAATGCTTTTTTGGAGAGTTAGTTTGGACTCAATGGGTTGAATGGCCTGCTTCCACACTGTAGGGATTCTATGTCCCATGGATGTGCTTGTAGTATCCTTTAGGGTGCCACATTGTGGAGTGTGTGTGGTAGGACTGGGCATTGAGAATGTGCACCTTCCTGGTCTCTCTCAGCTGCCCAGCCAGTCTGGCATGTCTAGTGGATATGGCATCTTCTCAATCTCCCACTCCCCTGGCATTTGATCTGTTCAAACCTCAAGCGCAGAGAAATGGTGAACTTGTTCTTCATAGCTACATCCACGAATTAAGTTGGGGCAGATATTTCCCTCACCTTCTCTCTCCCTCGTCCATAGTTAATTCTATAACAAGAGTATTTATACCGTGTAAACTGTGAGCTTTGTGATAGTCTTGATGGTGTCCATTGTACTTTCTGTAAAATGTTCTCAACAGAACTGGTATTTATTTATTTATTGCATGTTTCTATATTTCTGGAGTGTATTATGAGAAGTTGGCTGATTTTTAATGACCATGAAAATAAAATCTTGTATAATACCAACAGAGATGGATTTTGTTGTGATTTCCCGCCATTCTCAGGAGGGCAGTGACCATTAGCACACAGAGTGTCTGGATGGTCAGGCTATCATAACCCTAGCACTTGCTTCAGCAGCACACTGATTTACAAATTCTCATCCTTCTAGTCTAATCCCTCCACAATATTTCCCTCTCCCCAGTCTCTTCCCACTCCCTCAACCCTCAGTGATCTCTTTGCTCCTCAGACTTTGGCCTCTAGAGAACACCCCCCACTAATTTTTAATTCCTTCACCACTGGTGGCTGTTCCTTCATTTGCTATGGGCCACAGGCTTTGGAAACCCTGGCTGAACACTGATTTCCTGTCTTCCCTGTCATCTTCGTCCTACAAGATATTCCTGGATGTCTCCCTCTGTCTAACTGTTGACCATTCACAGCTTGATTTGAGGATTTGCAGTGCTATGTTCTGTCCCCAGAATCACTTTCATCTCGAACCGTCCAATTTTAGACATTGATCTTTCCACTGCTTGGGAAAGATGGGCTGAATAGCCTCTTGGTGCATTGCAAGCTTTCATAAGAACTCCCCATTTTTCTTCTGTACCCCTGAGAGCTCTACAAATCCCTTAAACATTTTGAAATGTATTCTTTCATGGCTCTGCTGACTAGGAAAACACTTGTTGTGAATTGGGCTTGAACTGAGTGGCTTGCTGGGACACTTTACGAGGATCATGGGTGATCTGGCACTCCTCACGTCCACTCTCCTGCCCTTCTCCGGTAACCCTAGATTCCCCGCCTGATTGAGAATCGATCTCAACCGTAAACATACACGAGGCCTCTGCCCCCACAGCTCTCGGTGACAAGGATTCCAAAGACTCACAACCCTCTGACAGAAGAAATTCCTCCTCATCTCAGCCTTAAATGGATGCCCCTTTATTCTGAGGCTGTGCTCTCTACTCTGAGCCTCTCCCATGATGGGAAACACCCTCTCAGCATTGACCCTGTCAAGTCCCTTCAGAATCCCTTATGTTTCAATGAGATAACCTCATTGAACCTCATAACCTGGGTGGCATGGTGGCACAGTGGTTAGCACTGCTGCCTCACAGCGCCAGAGATCCAGGTTCAATTCCTGCCTCAGGTGACTCTCTGTGTGGAGTTTGCACATTCTCCCCCTGTCAGCATGGGTTTCGTCCGGGTGCTCCGGTTTCCTCCCGCAGTCCAAAGATGTGCAGGTCAGGTGAATTGGCTGTGCTAAATTGCCCGTAGTGTTAGGTGAAGAGATAAATGTAGGGGAATGGGTCTGGGTGGGTTACGCGTCGGTGTGGACTTGTTGGGCCAAAGGGCCTGTTTCCACACTGTAAGTAATCTAAAAAAAACTCTCATTCTTTTAAACTCCAGGGAGTAGAGACCCAATCTGTTTAGTCTTTGCTCATAATTATGAGAATAATTTGGTTATGAACAATTATACTCGTACCAATGTGTGTGCATGTGTGACAGTGCATGCCTGTCTGTGTGCATATATGTATGTTTGTGTTTGTATGTGCAATTATGTTTGTATGTGCGTACGTGTTTGTGTGTGTATACATGTTTGTATCTGCGAATGTGTTTGTGTTTGCATATGTGTTTGTAATGTGCTTATGTGTTTGTGTGTGCATAAGTGTTTAGATATGCATACGTGTTTGTATGTGTGAACGTGTTTGTCTGTGTGTACATGTTTGTATGTGCGAACGTGTCTGCATGTGCAAATGTGTTTGTATGTGTGTACGTGTTTGTGTGCGAATGTGTTAGTATGTGTGTACGTGTTTGTGTGCGAGAACATGTTTGTGTGCGAGTGTGTTTGTGTCAGAACACGTTTGCATGTGCGTACATGTTTGCATGTGCGTGCATATTTGTGTGTGCAAACGAGTTTGTGTGTGAGAATGTGCTTGTGTGCGAATATGTTTGTACGTGCAAATGTGTTTCTGTGTGCAAACATGTTTCTGTGTACAAACGCGATTGTATGTGTATGCAAGTTAATATGTGTGAACGTGTTTGTATGTGTGAATGTGTTTGTGTGTGCAAATGTGTTTGTATGTGTGAACGTGTTTGTATGTGCGAACGTGTTTGTATGTGCAAACGTGTTTATATGTGCATGTATGCTTGTACGTGTCAATGTGTGTGTGTGCGTATGTATTTGCATTTGCATGTGTGTATGTGTCTGTATGTGCCTATGTGTTTGTATGTGCATATATGTTTATATGTGTGTACGTGTTTGTATGTGCGTACGTTTGCATGTGCGTGCATGTTTGGGTGTACAAACGTGTTTGTGTGTGAGAACGCGCTTGTGTGCGAATGTGTTTATGTGTGTATATGTATTTGTATGTGTATACGTGTCTGTATGTGCGTATGTTTGTATGTGTGTATATGTTTATATGTGTTTACGTATTTGTATATGTGTACATGTTTGCATGTGCATATATGTTTGTGTGTACAAACGTGTTTGTGTGTGAGAATGTGCTTGTTTGTATATCCGGGCATATTTGTATGTGCAAATGTGTTTCTGTGTGCGAACATGTTTCTGTGTGCAAACGTGTTTGTGTGTGCATGCATGTTTATATGTGTGAACGTGTTGTATCTGTGAACATGTTTGTGTGTGCAAATGTGTTTGTATGTGTGAACGTGTTTGTATGTGCATACGTGTTTGTGTGCATATGTGTTTGTGTGTGTATACATGTTTGTATGTGCATATGTGTTTGTATGTGCATGCATGTTTGTTTGTGTGTATGTGCATACGTGTTTGTATGTGCATACGTGTTTGTATGTGCAAGCATGTTTGTATGTGTGTATGTGCATACTTGTTTGTATGTGCATACGTGTTTGTGTGTGCATACGTGTTTGTGTGTGCATACTTGTTTGTGTGCACGTACGTGTTTGTGTGCGTGCATGCCCACCCTAACCAAGCTTACCCACCCACCCTTACCCAATTATACATCTGTAACTTAACCCACTCACTGACCCGCTGTAAAGCTGATTATTCTGAAACATTCCCATGTGCTATTAAATATTTATCCCAATACAGCGACTTGTGCCATAATGAAGGGGAATGCTGGCTTCTGATTTGTTTCTTTCCACTGCTGCCTCTGGGGGGTTCCCATACTGGATTCTGCAGGATCTGACAGTGGACAATTGGCCAGAAATAGGGGGTTGCACACAGAAGGAGGTATAGGCAACTCGGCCTTTCAAACCTGCTGTACCATCTGAGGGGATCACCCCTGATCTGGCAGTGACCGCAGTTCCACCTTCCTGTCTGTGGCCTCAATACCTCTTGGCTCCCAGATCTGTCAATGGAATGTAAGTGTGTAGTTCTGTGTCTGATGGGGGTTGAAGAGAGAGAGGAGGGTTCTGGTACTGTTCAGAAAATCTGTGTCCGTGTCTTAATCTAGAAAGCAAGTTAGTAACAGACAGCACTGGGGCCAATCTTTACTCACTCCCACACTTATTTGCGGAAAGAAAGGTTACAAGCATACACCTCCAAAGCCAGAGCTCCTGTAGTGCTGAGGCAGTGTCCCTGCCTCTGAGCCAGAAACCTCAGATTTGAGTCCCACTTGCTCCAGTGGTCTAGCATTGCATACCTGAACACGTTTATTCAAAATATCTCCTCCTTTGAACTCCAAGTTTTTGTGATATGGTGATAGTGTCCCTACCTCTGAGTCAGAAGGCCTGGGTTAAACTCTGACCTTCACTGGAGATGTGTCCGAGCAGGGTGATTTAATAAAATATGATGGATTATCAGAGACACGTGGCAATATAGAGTTGAGGTGAAAACCAGATCAGCTACGATCTTATTAATTGACAAAGCAGGAGCTGAGTGGTCTACTTGTTATTGTAGAGTCATTGAGTCATAGAGAGGTTAAGCACAGAAACAGACCTTTCAATCTAACTCATCCATGCCAACCAGATATCCTAAATTAATCCAGTCCCTTTTGCCAGCACCTGGCCCATATCTTTCTAATCCCTTCATATTCATTTAACCATCTAGATGCCTTTTAAATGCTGTAATTGTGCCAACCTCCACCACTTCCTCTGGCAGCTCATTCCACACATGCATCACCCTCTGCGTGAAAACGTTGACCCATTGGTCCCTTTCAAATCTTTCCCCTCTCACCTTAAACATCCAAACCCATTTCTCACTAATGCTCTCATCCTGTTCAAACAGGGGTCTCTTTATCTGTGATCAAAACTGAAATACCAATGAAACACAATTAATATACAATTCACAGAAAAAGACCAAGGACAATTTTACCTACACATTCATAAAAAATGGCTGTGTGCCGTGTGGACCTCAATGGGTTAATCACTATTGAATGTCACAGAGAGAGAGAGAGCAGGAACTGAGATGGTTAGACAGGCAGTGTTTTGAACATATCTTTTTCCTCCTCCCATTCTGGTGATGTCATTGCCTGTCACAGAGAGAGAGAGAGAGAGAGGATTTAGCATTAATTTTCTCCCAAACCCCACGGATCGAGAAACCTGCTGGGATTCTGAGGCGAGAGCTCCCAGCCCTCAATCCCTATATCTATAGCGGAGGATGGAACTGAGCTTATTAATTGACATCTTGCAAACTGGTGACCAGGATGCGGTACAGAAAGCACTGCTAGAATTCAACAGAGAGGTGAGGTGCCTGTCTGAGAGAGAGAGAGAGAGAGAGAATCACATTTCCAGACTGTTTATAACATACAAATATATCTTTGCGTTACCCTCCCTCTCTTTCCCCCTAGCCCTACAGCCTCTGTCAGTGCTTCCAGCTGCTGACTCTGACCACATAATTGCAAGGGGGGCTTGGGGAGTGGGGATAGTGTGTTACACATTTTTTTTATAAATAAGATAATTTAACCTGTGCTTTTGCTCAGTGTAGTTAAACAATCCAGGCCACACAAACCAAATCCCCCCCGGCTTAGATTTTTAATCCCCAGGTGGGAATGATCTATTTTTTTTTGGTGGGGTGGGGGTGGTGGTAGGAATTACTGAGCTGGACAGTCCACTGGGTTTAGTTTCTGTTGCATTTGACCAAATGTCAGTGTTTTCAGTTTTAAGTCCACCCCTCCCCTCCCTCCCCTAGAATGTATATAAATCCTCAAAACTACTGTTCTGATCTGATTCAATCCAAATCTGACTTGCAATGTTAATTCGCTCTAGTTGGGGTGGTTAGACAGATGTGGTTGAAATGCCAACTGATTCTCTATCACCCTGGGAGTCACAGGAGGGTTTAACAGCTTTGGTTGCAAGTTAAAACACTTTAAATAAAAACTAGGATAATTTATTCATCTACCTAATGTGTGAGTTCAGTTTTAAATCAATGTATCTTATTGAAGGGGAAGTATAATGTATTTTAAGGTGTTTGGTCACTGTGCCAGAGTTAGCGATAGGAGAATGAGAGAATAGACCAGGGGAATCGGACTATTAATGTGACACTGGGGTCACACTTTACAAAATTCTCCTGATAGGTTATATAGAAACTTTCCAAACTACAAATGATTTCCAACCAAATCAAACCTGGGTAGGCTTTAAAATTCATTTACAAGACTGTGAATATCACTTGTTAGACCATTATTTATTGCCCCGTCCCTAGTTGCCCCTTGAGAAGGTGGGGGGTAAGCTGCCTTCTTGAACCATTACAGTCCATGTGCTCTGGGTTGACCCACAATGCCCTTAGGGAGGGAATTCCAGGATTTTGACTGAGAAATACTTGGAGATGTCTGTGAGTGATGTGACGTTACTAATGGCTGACAATAATCCGGGGGTTGATGTCTGGTTGGTTTGGAGTGCAGGCGTAATGAGCTCTCGTTGCTGTTGTACTATGTGCACATTTGGTCTCCACACTTACAAAGGGATATATTGTCGTTGAGATTAAAACTTTACCAGATTGGTCCCTGTACCAAGAGACTGAGAAAATGGAGTGGATATTCTGTAATGTTTGGAAGAATGAGAGGTGATCTCATTGAGACAGACATGATTCTAAAGGGACCTGATAGGGCAGGTGCTGAAAGCTTCTTTTTAAATTCATTTTATGGGATGTGGATGTCACTGACTGGGCCAGCATTTATTGCCTGTCCCTAGTTGCCCCTGAGAACGTGGGGGTGAGCTGCCTTCTTGAACCGCTGCAGTCCATGTGCTGTAGGTAGACCCACAATGCCCTTAGGGAGGGAATTCTAGGATTTTGACCCAGTGACAGTGAAGGAACGGCGATATATTTCCAAGTCAGGATGGTGAGTGGCTCGGAGGGGAACTTGCAGGGGGTGGTGTTCCCATGTATCCGCTGCCCTTGTCCTTCCAGATGGAAGTGGTTATGGGTTTGGAAGATTAACCTTCTGACAGGGGAATCTAAAATAGCCTCAGGATAAGGGGCTGATCATTCCAGATTGAGCTGTGATCTATTTTCTGAAGGTGAGCGTGCAGTAAAGTGGAGCTGAAAACCAGTGACAGCCATGATTGTGTGGAATGGTGAAGCAGCTGTGAGGGGCCGAATGGCCTACTCCTGCTTCTATTTCCTGTGGTCATATCCAGTGATGTTTCACACCTTGTCCACACCCCAGATGCAGTTCTGACGTTTCTACTAGTTTGCTGGGAGGAACTTAAATTATTTTGTGGAAAATTATTTCACAGAGAAATTACTAATTTATTTTCACCATTCACACATTCCAGTCTGGTTGGATTGAGTCTGAAACATGCATCTTGACTAAGAAATACAGTGTCAATGTGAAATATTTTAACCGGAAATGTTACTACTTAGAGGAAGTGAAATATGCAAAGCAACTGCATAAGTAATCCTGTTTTACACTGAGGTTGATGTTAAGTCCAATAGGATGCATTCGAAATAATGCATCTGAATGAAGATCCATGAACTGTGTAAGTAGGCCATTCAGCCCATCGAGTCCACACAGATGTTCCGAAGAGCATCCTGTCCAGACCCACCGCATCCCTGTAACCTTACATTTCCCATGACCAAATCACCTAGCCTGCACATCCCAGGACACTATGGACAGTTTAACGTGGCCAATCCACCTTAATCTACACACGTTTGGAATCCCATGCAGACACAGGGACAACTTGCAGATACAGTCACCCAAAGGTGGAAACAAACCCAGGTCCCTGGCACTGTGAGGTAGCAGTGCTAGCCACTGTGCTGGATTAATTTGGAATGGCATCATGGTTAGTACAGACATGGTGGGCCAAAGGGTCTGTTTTCTATGCTTCTTTCAGTATAATAACCTTCAGAATAGGACGGGAATAGGTCCCTTTAGCTGTTCCCCATTCAATATAGTAACAGCGGGTTCTCTCCATCAGTGGCATGTTCCTGCCCAAGCCTATCTCTTCGAATGTCAATCTATCAATCTGAGCCTCTAGTGTACTCGGTGACTAAGCATCCGCAGCTCTCTGGTCTAACAACCTCATTATTGTACTCAAATCCTTCTGTGAACTCACTCCTCCCTCCTTCCGTTATCCAATCCAACCTCTCCGTGATATCTGATCTCCTGTAATTCCACCAGCCCCATGCGTTCCTGATTCTAATTGCTCCACTATTGGTGTAGCCAAGCCTTCAGCTCCCTGGGCCCTAAATTCTGGCATGCCCTCTTTCATGCCTGTCTTTCAAAACCTCGCTTCGCCTCTTGAATTCACCTTTCACAACCTCCCTCCCCGACTGAGCATTTGCTCATCTGATGTAATAGATTAGATTACTTACAGTGTGGAAACAGGCCCTTCGGCCCAACAAGTCCACACCGACCCGCCGAAGCACACCCACCCAGACCCATTCCCCTACATTTACCCCTGCACCTAACACTACAGGCAATTTAGCATGGCCAATTCACCTGACCTGCACATTTTTGGACTGTGGGAGGAAACCGGAGCACCCGGAGGAAACCCACTCAGACACGGGGAGAATGTGCAAACTCCACACAGTCGGTCGCCTGAGGCGGGAATTGAACCCGGGTCTCTGGCGCTGTGAGGCAGCAGTGCTAACCACTCTGCCACCGTGCCGCCCACAATGCTTTCTTAAGTGGCATGTTGTCTAGCTTAATGCTCATATGAAGCACTGTGGAATGTTTCATTGCGTCAAGGCCGCTATATAAATATAACTTGTTGCTGTGAATCTTTGAACTTGTTGTCAATCCTTTGAATGAAGAAATCTTGCCTCATCTCAGTCCTAAATGGCTGAGCCCGTATCCTGAGGCTGTGACCCCATCTTCTAGCCTGGAGTAAGTTTGGGGATGGTTGACACTCTCCTAACATTGACCCTGTCAAACCTGGTAAGAATTTCATCTGTTTCAGTGAGCTCCCTTGATGAAGGGCTTTTGCCCGAAACGTCGATTTTGCTGCTCGTCGGATGCTGCCTGAATTGCTGTGCTCTTCCAGCACCACTGACCCAGAATCTGGTTTCCAGCATCTGCAGTCATTGTTTTTACCTCCCTTGTACATAGATCAACCTGAAGACTGCAAGGTCAAAAAAGAACTTGCATTTATATATCTCCTTTCAAGGCCTTCAGAGCTTCACAACCCATTTACAGGGGTATAGGCACTGTTACAATGCAGGAAATGTGTGCACAGCAAGATCCCACAAGCAGCAACACGGTGACTTCCACACAGTCGGGTCCAGCCGTTGGTTGACAGAGGAGTGTAAATTGTTCGTGACAATCGGGGGAACTTTACAGCAAGTTACTTGCTCACTTTCTGAAGGCAGACTCTGTATGGCAGCTCTGTGTGAAAGAAAGCTCCTGAGACAGTGCAGGGCTCCCTCAGCACTGGCATTGAGAGTCTCCGGGCTTGGATCACGGCGTTCAGATCCCGGAGGGAGTCCCTACCCAACAATCTTCTAACACGGAGGTGGGAGGGTCACCCACCGAGCTGCACTCAAGTTACGAGTGTACATCTGACAGTACATCACTGTCATCAATGTTAGTGATGAGAAAAAGCAGAGCATATGTTTACCAGAATGATATTGGGAGCCAAGACTTACATTGAGATATATTTAATGTCATGTGTGTTACACATACAGTGAAAAGTGTTGTTGAGAATCACCACTCTTTGGCGCCATCTTAAAACACAGAAAAAACACAAACTTCAACCAGAAAATACAGCAATAGAGTTCATCTTTACTTTTCCTTCTTGTTTCATGCTAAATACTGAGAACATGGTGGAACATTCCTTAATGTAGAAGCTTAAGGGACAATTTAATCAGAACTTTCCAAGTATGTAGGGAACACACTGGTCAAATAGAGAGAAGCGACTTCTTGAGGGTAAAAACAATGACTGCAGTTGCTGAAAACCAGAGTCTAGATTAGAGTGGTGCTGGAATAGCACAGCAGGTCAGGCAGCATCCGAGGAGCAGGAAAATTGATGTTTCGGGCAAAAGCTTAGCTTTTTCCTGCTCCTCGGATGCTGCCTGACCTGCTGTGCTTTTCCAGCACCACTCTAATCTAGAATCCTTCAGGGTGTCCAGCACTCGGGAGCATTAGCCTGAAAATTTGAGTCAGAGCTTTAAGGAGTGAAGTTGTTAAACCTGTTTACACACAGACAAGACAGTTAGAAATTTGGAATTCTCTTCCACAAATGGCAATTTAAGTCAAAAATTCAGTTTTAGAAATGACAATGTACTGATCCATCCTGGACTTGTCTTTTCAGGGATAAAAGATGAATTGTGACATTTCCAAACTTGACAGGTTTTTCCTTTTAATTGATTGATTCTAAACCTGATGTTTTTTGAATCATAGAATGGAGGCCATTTGGCCCATCAGATTCTCCAAAGAGCATCCCACCCTGTCCCTGCCTTTCCCAGGGCTAACCCACCCAGCCTGCGCAACCCAGGACACTATGGACAATTTTACCATGGCCAATCCATCCTAACCTGCACATTTTTGGATTGTGGGAGGAAACCAGAGCACATCTACAGGGAGAATGTGCAAATTCCACCCAAACAGTTGCCCAAGGATGGAATTGAACCCAGGCCCTTAGTGCTGTAAGGCAGCAGTGCTAGCCACTGTGACACCTATAGACATGGGGATTTGGAAAGTAGGGCTTATGGAGTTTGGTCACGTATTAGCCATGATCTTATTAAATAGAGGCAGAACAGATCTGAGGGGCAGAATAGCCTCTGCCATTCCATGGCTTTTCCTTCAGTGGTATCACTTGTTCTCTGTAACAGATATCTCCGTCACATCCCATGAGCCCAGAACACAGGCGATTAGACTTGATTTAATTTCTGTTTGAATTGTAATCTGTTTAGTGTTAAGCGGATAGTGTTAGGTCAGATAGTGTGCAGTCTGTTGATGCAGCCACTCTCAGGAACCCATCCTCCACCATCTCCTAACTGCCGAAGACCACTCACAGAGGTCCCTATCAGAAATGCTCCCCCCCACCTCCCCTATCCTGATAGATGGCTGGAACACAAAGCGACCAGAGCGACCTTTGATGAAAAAGGCCATGTCTGACAGGGCAGTGTTTTTTATTCCATTCTCCCAGTTCCTTCGTCTCCATCACATCTGTTCTGATTATGCCACCTTCCAAACTGGTACTGCTAACATGGCTCCTTTCTTCCATGACCATGGTGTCCCACCCACTGTGGGTGACAGGGCCCTCAACTGCATTTGACCTGTCACCCTATTCTTCCACCCTTGACCCTTCCCATCACTCACACCAGCCTGATCGAATACCCCTTATCCTCACTTTCTCTCCCACCCAGCCTCCCCATTCAAAGGATCATTCTCCGCCATTTTGGATAACTCCAGCAGAACGCCACCACCAAATACATCTTCTCCTCACTCCCCCTGTCGCAGGGATCGTTCGCTCCGGAACACGCTAATCCATTCCACCCAAAGCCAAATCACACACCCCCAACTCCACGGCACCTTCCTATGTAACTGCAGAAGGTGCAACTCCTGCCCCTTCCCCTCCTCCCTGCTCACCATCCAAAGGCCGAAACAGTCTTTCCAGGTGAAGCAACATGTCACCTGGACCTCCTCCAATCCTGTGTATTGTGTTCACTGCACCCAATGTGGCCTACTCTACATTGGAGAAACCAAGCGCAAGCTGGGTGACTACTCTGTGGAACACCTCCGGTCTGTGTGCAAGCAGAATCCTGACCTTCCTGCCCTCATGCCCGTGGTGTGTGCCCTCGGCATGCTGCAGTGCCCCAGTGAATCACAGCACTAACTGGAGGGCGAGCATCTCATCCTCAGACCAGGCATTTTACAGCTTTCTGGACTTAACATGGAGTTCAACCCCTTTAAATTGTGAACCCATTCCCATTTTTTTCCCTGGCTTTTATCTTGTTGTATTCTCTGTCACCGTGTCCTTCTCTCCCATCACCCCCATCGCAGGGGACTGTCTGTCCTTCCCAGTCTGGCAGCTAGACACACCATCCTTCTGCCATTCTCACATTCCGATCACTTCATCTGAATCATCAACATCTTTTCTCCGTCGGCACCCTGCACCCTCACTACTCCCAGACTATAGTGTAAATGCTGCCCCCTCCTCACTTCACTTCAGCTCTGATGAAGAGTCATCTTGACTTGAAACGTTAGCCCGCTCTCTCTCCATGGATGCTGCCTGACCCGCTGTGATCTCCAGCATTTGTTAGTTTTGCTGCTGTTTATTCCTTCATTCTTTGTACCGATGTCGGCAAGGCCAGCACTTATTGCCCTATAGCTGCCCTTGAGTGGATTGGCTCTCCCGGCCATTTCAGAGGGTAGCCCAGTGCATTGCGGTTCAGGAGTGGGAGTTAAGGATCTCCCAGGGTCGCTGTGTGAACTGGAAACCAGGCACAGGCCTATCCCCATGGAACACTGCTCCAGCCCCTGTCCCCAGGGTGGGAAATTCAACTCCAAACTGGATGGGGATAAAATGGCCATCAGTTACAAAATAGTAGGAGTGCAGGGGATTGAACAAAATGACTCCAGCCAGTATTTTTCCCTTCAGCCTTCAATATTTTTATATAAAAGCTGGCTTTTGTTGCAAAGTGCATGCACAGAGGTTCAGAAGCTAAATGCACTTGGCCCGTTTCTCTGTTTTCACTGAATTTGTTCTGTCAAAATGCGTAATTGGTGAGGGATTTATAAACCCATGCAAGTGACCAATAAAAATCATCCCTCAGCCATTATCTCTGAGCTCTTTTCTGGCTGCCAGACAGCGCACTCTGTTGCTATAGTAATTACATTTAAATCGAGTGACACCACTTGTGTTGTAGTGAAGAGGAGTGTAATGGTGTATTTTAATGGAGGCGGGGGTGAGGTGTTAAGGAGGTTGGGTGAGGGAGGCTGTGTTGCCTGGGTGATGGAGTGTCACACCGTGGGATGTAGCTCACAGTTTGTCACAATGGGCTGTGATTTTAGCATTCCCAAATCCCGGTATTCCCGATCTTCCACCAATCCAGATTTTTCAGAAATTTGAAAGGATAATTACAGCACATTTTCCAGTCATGATTTTTAATGGGATTGGGCTCTTACAATAGGGCTTCCTGATGAAAGGCTTTTGCCCGAAACGTCGATTCTTCTGCTCCTGGGATGCTGCCTGACCTGCTGTGCTTTTCCAGCACCACACTCTCGACTCATTCTTGCAATACTTCAGTCACTGTCCCAGACTGACACTCCAGCCCTGTTGAAAGTCCAGCCCTGCTGAACAGAAAGAGACCCTTCAGCCCATCAGGTCTACACTAGTCATCAAGCATCTAGCTATTCAGACAGGGAGGCAATGGCCTACTGGTATTATCATTGGACTTGTTAATCCAGAGACTCAGGTAATGTTCTGGGGACCAGGATTCGAATTCTGTTGTGATAGATGGTGGAATTTGAATTCAGTGGAGAGGGAAAAACTGGAATGAAGAGTCTAATAATCGCCATGAATCGATAATTGGGAAAGACCCATCTGCTTCACTAATGCCCCTTAGGGAAGGAAACTGCCATCCTTACCTGGTCGGGCCTATATGTGACTCCAGGCCCACAGCACTGGGGTTGACTCTTAACTACCCTCTGGGCAATAAATGCTGCCGAAGTGAAAGTGAGGATGGAGATTAGAGTCAGGCGTGTGACTCTGGAAAAGCGCAGCATCTGAGGAGCAGGAGAATCGACTTTTTGGGCAAACGCCCTTCATCAGGGATGAGGAATAAATGCTGCCTAGCCAGCGATACCCTCATCCTGTGAATGAACAAAATCAATCCCATTCTCCAGCAATTGCCTGTCACTATATCATTACAGTTTCTGCCTGTTCACACTTTCAGGCAGTGAGTTCCAGATATCCACAACTCTTTGGTTTACAATGATTTTTTTCTTCAAATTTCCTCTAATCCTCCTGATCCACACCTTAAAACTGTGCCACAAGAACTGTGGATGCTGTAAACCAGAAACAGGAAACTGAAATCGCTGGAAAAGCTCAGCAGGTCTGACAGTATCTGTGGAGAGAAATCAGAGTTAACGTTTTGGGTCCAGTGACCCTTCCGCAGGGTCACTCAACCTGAAATGTTAACTCTGTTTCTCTCTCCACAAATGCTGCCAGACCTGCTGAGCTTTTCCAGTGATTTCTGTTTCTCTTTAAAACCGTGCCCCTTTGTTTCCCCAAACTGAGGGGAAATGTTTCATCTAACTCCATCCCTCATAATTCTGTATTCCCTTAATAAATCCACAACCCCTCTCCCCCAACTCCATAGCCTTCTCTACTTACAGGAAAACAACCGTAGCCTATCCTGTCTATCTTCATCGCTGAATCGTTCCAGCCCAGGGAACATACTCTGAAACCATCTCTGACACAATCCCATCCTTCCTATAGATTGGTAACCAGAACTGTACACAGTGCTCCAGCAGTGGCCTCAGTAACATCACATACAGAGTCGAGAGTGTGTTGCTGGAAAAGCACAGCAGGTCAGGCAGCATCTGAGGAGCAGAGGAGTCGACATTTCGCCCTTCATCAGGAAAGAACCCTTCATCATCATTACGTATAGCTCCATCACAACCTCTCAGCTCTTGTATTCAAGACCTGGATATCCAAAAAGCAAGGTCCCCTATGCCTTTGTAACCCTCTTATTAACATGTTCCAGCTGCCTTTAAGGATCTATGGACATTCACTCCCTCTGTACTCCCTAGGATCCTACTGTTCACCATGTACTCCCCCACCTTGTTAGCTCCCCAAAATACATCATCTGGCACTTCTCAGGATCGATTCCACTTGCCGCTGTTCAGCCCCATCTGTATTGTCCTGCTGTACTGAAAGGGATGCCATCTTATAGTCTCGAAGATGGGACTCTGTTTCTCTGCACAGCTGGGAAAAGATCCTATGTTGCAGCAGGGCAGATGTGTTCTCCCTTATATCCTGGGCTAAAATGTATCCGTGTCATACAATCCTTACAGTGTGGAAGCAGGCTATTTGGCCCATCGAGTCTGCACCAACCCTCCAAAGACCATCCCAACCAGACCCATCACATGGCTAATCCACCTAACCTGCACAAGGGGCAATTTCCCATGTCCAATCCATCCTAACTGCACATCATTGGACTGTAGGAGAAAACTGCAGACATATGGAGATCATGCCAACTGTACAAAGACAGTCACCCAAAAGTGGAATCGAGCCCAGGGTGTCTGGCACTGTGAGGCAGCAGTGCTAACCACTCAGCACCTTCACAAAGAGCAAATTATCCAACTGTAATTTCACCATAGCTTGTGGGATCTTGCTGTGCACAACTTGACTGCTGGGTTTGTGGCATTACAACAGCGACCACATACTCCCTCTTCTCAGCACCTAACGTGGTTGAGCCTTAGAAAAGATCCCCTATCTATAAAATGGCTAAATAAAAACAAGTACACGCTGGTGTCAGAGGAAGTGGTGGAGGCTGGTACAATTGCAACATTTAAGAGGCATTTGGATGGGTATATGAATCGGAAGGGTTTGGAGGGATATGGGCCAGGTGCTGGCAATTGGGACTAGATTGGGTTGGGATATCTGGTCGGCATGGACGGGTGGGACCGAAGGGTCTGTTTCCATGCTGTACATCTCTATGACTCTATGAATGTAATTTTCTCACTGCATGATATTTTTGTCTTTGTGTTTCTCTTTTATATATTAGTATGCTCAGAGCTTCTTTTTCAATGCAGAGGAGAGAGAGAAGAGAAAGGTAAGTGAAATTCAACGGGTTTTGGCAGCTCAGCATTATATTTGAGATCTGTTAGTGTATAAAGTCAGATGTCACCCGAGACCAGGTTATAGTTCAACAGGTTTATTTGAAATCACAAGCTTTTGGAGCACAGCCCCTTCGTCAGTTTGGGGTTATGGTCAACAATGACTGGTTGGACCAAAGGGTCATATATGTGATGTATGACTCCATGACTTAGAGACAGAGATGTTACCCATTGCTCCCTAAGACCTCCAGGGGTCGCAAGTGAGACAGGACAACATCCAGGTAGCTATTAGAAAGAAGGTTCAGAATGTCTAACTATCCAATCTTCTACCCAGCCAGGCGGCAGTCTGTGTGTGAGTTTTCACTACAGTTTTCACTGTGAGTCAATGATATGTCTTTAAATTTAACTTTTGCATCTTTCCTCCCCCCCCCAACTGTTACGTCGGCAGCGTGAGAAACTGGAAGAGGTAAAGGATTCTCTCAAATAAAAGCAAAATACCGCGAATAGCTGAAGTTATGAAATAAAAACAGAAAGTGCTGGAGAAACTCAGCAGGTCTGGCAGCATCGGTGGGGAGAGAAAAAAAAGAGTTAATATTTCATTGAGTCCGAAACGACTCTCTTCAGAGCTGAGTTTGGTCACTTTTTGTTTTTATTAAAGGAATCCCTCCTGTAGTTTAGTCCTCAGTTCTTTCAGCATGACAAATTGCAAAATGTAGCCTTTTATTCCTCCTTCCTTTCTCATAGCAATCCAGCCAACCTTGGGATTACCTTTCCCATGTCTTCCTTGCTTGTTGCTGTCTGCTGTTGTGACTCTGCTGATCAGATAGCTTGCTCCCAGTAAGTTGCTTTATATTTCATCCAATGCGTTGCCAATACTCTGATGTTTCGAAAAGGGCTTATGGTTCTCACTTCTCACAATCTCAGGGCACCTAAAATGCTGTATAGACAACAAACTACTTTTCCGAGGTGTAGTCATTCCACTAATGTAGGAAACTAGATAGCCAAATGTACACAGCAAGATCCCACTAACACCGATAATGACCAGATAATAGTACGGCTGAGGGTGAAATACTCAAGAGTGTGGTGCTGGAAAAGCACAGCAGGTCAGGCAGCATCCGAGGAGCAAGAGAATAGACATTTCGGGCAAAAACCCTTCATCAGGAATGTGTGTGTGTGTGTCTCTGTCAGTGTGTGAGAATGTGTGTGTCTGTGTGTGCATGTGTGTCTGTGTTTGTGCGATTCTGTGTGTAAGAGAATGTGTGTGTGAGAGAGAATGTGTATGTGTGTATGTGTGTGTGAGAGGCAGAGTATTTCTCTGTGCATGTGTGTCTGTCTGTGTGAATATGTGTGTGTGTGTATATATATGAGAGAATGTGTGTGTCTCTGTGAGTGTGTGTATGTGAGAATGTTAATCTGTATGCGTGTGAGAATGCGTGTGTCCGTGTGTGCGTATGTGTGTGTGAGAGAATGTGTGTGTGTGTGTGTATGCGTGCATGTGTGTGTGAGAGAGAATGTGTTTACCTGATGAAGGGCTTTTGCCCAAAACGTTAATTCTCCTGCTCCCCAGATGCTGCCTGACCTGCTGTGCTTTTCCAGCACCACACTCTCAACTCTATTCTCCAGCATCTGCAGTCCTCACTTTCGCCTAGGTGAAATATTGACCCCTACACTGGGAATGGACCCTCTGCTTCCCTTTGGAGTGATATCTCGGAGTCTTTTACAGCTGCTGGAGAGAGTTTGGGTTTAAAATCACGCCACCCTCAGCACTGCTCAGGAATGTCTCACAGGATTATTTGGGTTTAAGCCTCTGAAGTTGGTGCCAAATGCAAAATCTTCTTCGTCAGCTGCAAGAGTAGAACCCACTGATAATCATTAGCTAATTCAACACAAGAAGACTTTTGAGAATGCCCAGCCTGATTTAACATTGCTGGCCACTGTGTGGTTGACTGTACTGGACCAACACGGGGGTCAGGGTCCAAATTCTAGCTCACTATAGCCCAGCATTTCTCAAGCCTTTTCTTACTCTAACCCCATTTTTGGATATTGATGGGAGCCCCACCAGGTAGGGTGTAGGGTTGGGAGCCCTGCGAGAGGAAGGTGGCTCCTGTATCTGTGGGAATCTCCTCTTCGTAAAGAGGGATGTGCTTGTTACAGTTCCACGGCGTCCATTCTGTCTCATGGCCCTCACTTGAGCTGCTTGCTCCTACTTTGGGTAGCCCTGCTTCAGAGAGTCATTGTGCTCCCTGTCGTAGAGAATACAGAGCTCCAGACTCTTTTAAAAAATGCAAGTCCCGCGGATTCTGGAAATCATTTTACAGGGTCCAATATTTACTTCAAATGTTACACTTTATGTTTAGATTATTCTTTTAATTTGTACTCCCTCCTCTCAGCCCCACTCTGTCACCCACCTCAACTCCTCCTTGCCACACACACATACACACACATGCACACACATTCTCTCTCACATACACATATACACACACATTCTCTCACTCTCACAGACACACACATACACACACACACACACATACCCACACATTAACACACACATTTTCTCACTCTCTCACACACACTCACATTGACGCACACATTCTCTCTGTCATACACACACACACACACGCATTCTCTCTCACACACACACACTCACAGAGACACACATTCTCTCATGGACACACTTACAGAGATACCCACATTCTCACACACACCCACTACACACACATCCTCCCTCACACACATACATTCACAGAGACACACACATTCTCTCTCACACACACACACTCACAGAGATACATATTCACACAGACACACACACATTCTCTCTCTCTCTCTCTCTCTCTCTCTCACACACACACACAGACACACAACCTCTCCCCCACTTCCCCCAAAGGGAATGCCAGATTCAGAAACAGTCTATGTTTGTTCTGTCTGCTCCACTGTTTCTTTATCAATCATGTCATCTGCTTCCGTTGTCTTTCTGGGACATAGTTCAGGAAAATGAAACGCAAAGAGCACTTTTCCAACTCGGATTCCGACTCTGATTCTGACCATTCGAATGATCCTGAGGTGAAGCTGAGAGAGGTAAGAGGCAGGACTCTTCATTTGGAGGCAGGGCTGGGGTTGGCCTTTTTGGCAGTTTATCTCCCATCGAGTCATTTACAATAACGTGCACTGTCTGATCCTCTGCTCTGTTATTAAGCCATGCTCCTTATCCTTGCGTGTACGTACAAAGGGGTATGGAGCCAAGCTCAGTGAGTGGAGTCATTACAGATCAGCCATGATCCCACCTTGAACTGGTTGATAGTTTCTTTCTAATCAACCTGATCAGAGATGTTGTTACACACTTCTGAAGTAAGTGTGACTTGAACCTACACACCAGGTGGTCAAAATAGAGTCATGCAACACTGAAACAGGCCCTTTGGCCCAACCCGTCCATGCTGATCAGGCTTCCCAAACTGAATTTATCCCATTTGTCTGCAGTTGGCCCATATCCCTCTAAACCTTTCCTATCCCAGTCCCTGTCGAAATGTCTTTTAAATGTTGTAACAGCCCCTGCATCCAACACTTCCTCTGGCAGTTCATTCCACATACAAACCACCCTCTGCGTGAAAAATTGCCCATCAGGTCTCTTTAAAATCTTTCCCTCTCACCTTAAACCTATGTGCATTCCCCTATCCCGGGAAAAAGACCTTGGCTATTCACCCAATCCATGCCCCTGATGGTTTTATAAGCCTCTGTAAGACCACCCCTCAGCCTCCTAACTCCAGGGAAAAAAGTCCCAGTCCATCCAGCCTCTCCTTATAACTCAGACCCTTCAGCCTCGCTAACATCCTTGTAAATCTGTTTTGCACCCTCTCCAGTTTAATGACATTGTTCCGATAGATGGTGACCAGGATTGTAGACAGTACTCCAAATGCTGCCATACCAATGTCTTGTGTAGCCATAATGTGACGTCCCAATTCCTGTATTCAATGCTGTGACTGACGAAGGCAAGCATGCCAAACATTTTTTTCACCATCCCGTGGCATCTCTGTCAAGGAACTATGTACCTGCATCCTGAGATCTGTCCTTTTGACAACACTCCCCGGGGCCCTTCCATCGACTGTGTAAGTCCTGCCCTGGTTTGGCTGACAAAAATGCAACAACTTGTACTTATCTGCATTAAATTCCATCTGCCATTCTTTGGCCCAGCTGATCAAGGTTCTGTTCAATCTTAGATCATCTTCTTCACTGTCCACCGGCTATGGTGTCATCCACAAACTTACTAACCATGCCTCTGTATTCTCATCCAAATCACTTCTTTAAAATCCTGGGATTCCCTCCCTAAGGGCATTGTGGGTTTACCTACAGCACACGGACTGCAGCGGTTCAAGAAGGCAGCTCACCCCCACCTTCTCAAGGGGCAACTAGGGATGGGCAAAATAAAGGCTGCCCCAGCCAGAGATGCCCATGCCCCACGAATGAATATAAACAATATAATATAAGCAAGCCACATACATCAGTGGGGAGCAGCCTGCCACTGCTATTATTGGCAACAAGAAGAAGACTGAAAGAGTTGAGGAACATCACAATATGCAGCATATACCAAAGGTGGTGCAGTGGATAGTGCCCCTGCCTCTGAGGCAAAAGCTCCAGGTTCTCAAGTCTCCTCCAGGACTCTGAAGCCAAGTGTATTCATAATATAGCCAAACAGGTTAAATATCAACTCATCAATCTGTCCAATACCTATAGTGGAAGGTGGGGAGAGTGGGAGAGACCCCTGTGATGGGGAAGGAGTTGGGGCCTGTATTCTGTAGCTCCAGGCTACGATGTGCAGGAAGAAGGTGCCACAGTAACGTGGGAAATGTCTGGGTGAACTGCTCTGAGGTAGGGTCTGTTATGGACTAGGCCAGACCACTCAAAACATTCTTAAGCAGGCAGCCCAGACCATAACTTTGTAATTTGTTTCAATAAGTGTAGAAAATTACCCGGAGTAAGTTAGTCAGGTTGACTACCAGATTTTAAAACAGACAAAAGATTTATTCACAAAATTACACAATGAAACATGAAGAACAGAATAAAGAACCCTATAGAACTCAGTCTATCCAAACTAGACTTAATTATGCTGTTCTGAATATACACAACAGTCCGAATATGCACACTTTCTTAAAAAGCAGTAATAAAATGGAATAAATCCTTCCAGGTTGAAGTTAGAAAGGAGGAACAACAGAGAGTTTAGCAAACTCTTTCTCCACAGCTCACTGTTGGATTCCTAACTAGTTTTGGGCTGAACTGCTCAGCTAGAGAGCTGACCACTCCCCTTTCTTTATACAGGTCACTTCTAAAACATGACCACTTTGGCCTGAAGTCTCATCTGTTTACATATAAACAAAAGGCCTCTCAATATCCCTTCATCTCTGTACCAAACCAATCTAATCAGAACCGGGAGTTCTTCCTGGGAAAAACCAAGGACACAGTCTCCTTGACAAAAGGAAGAGCTTTTAGGAAAGAGGGACCAGCTTTGTGACAGGTCACTGGACCCGAAATGTTGACTCTGCTTTCTCTCCACAGATGCTGCCAGACCTGCTGAGTTTCTCCAACAATCTCTGTTTTTGTTTCAGATCCTGGTAAATCGCCTCTGCACTCTCTCCAGTGCAGTCACGTCCTTCCTACAGTACTCCAGCTGTGGTCTGACTAACCATTTTGTACAGTAGCAGCATTAACCTCCCTGCTCCTGTATTCTAATCCCTTTTTCCAGCTCTTGACCCTGAAGGTTATGGCAGTGCAGGTGAATATCTACATACGGTTTTAATGTTACGAGATTTTCTGACTCAAACCCACAGCCTTTCAGGCAATGCCATTGTAGATTCTGCCCACGTTCTGGGTGAGAAAAGAGCCTCCTCAACTCTCCTGTCAGCCCCCTGCTTCATACCTTAGATTTTTGCCCCTGGGGGTTGACCCCTCTACTAATGTTCTTTCCTGTCCACCCTGTCAGTGCCCCTCATAGCCTTATACACCTCCATCAGATCCCTCCTTAATCTCCCCTGCTCAAAGGAAAATAATCCTGGAGTGATCAACATGAGGTCAACCAGGTGGATCTCATAGAATATGAATTCCCTGATTGGGGCTGTTAATCTGGTCCAATCAGGGAGCCCTGGCTGACAGATATAACAGGAGTGGAAATTGAATAAAGATTTGTGCACTTTGTGTCTCACTGTGTCTCATACCTGCACACACACACCATAGGTGCTGGGGAAAAAATAAGCACTACGGCGGTTAGGCGGTAGTGTGGGGGTTAATAAAAAAAAACAAAAATAAAAACCAGAAGACCATTGCCAAAAAAAAGAAAAATAAATAAATAAACAGGAGTGCCAGGGGTTCTATTCACTCTGAGAGCTGACTCAGAGGGAGCTGGATCAGTGTCAAGGACTCTCCGTGTGTTACTAAAGGGTGACTTGGTCACACAATAGCGGCCTCTGTGGAGTCATTTCAAACCCCAGCCTATCCAAACGTTCCTCATAAATCAGGTCCTCCAAGCAGCATCCTGGTAAATCTCCTCTACACCCTCTCTAACGCAATCACATCCTTAAACCTCTTGAGCGTAGGAGAATGAGAGGAGATCCATTTGAGGTCTGTAAGATGTAAAAGGGGATTGGCAGAGTAGACATAGAGAGTATGTTACTTTGTGGGGAAATCTAGAACAGATGGTCACAGTTTTAGGAAAAGGAGTGGCTGACTTAACCCAGAGATGTGGAGAAATTACTTCTCTCAAAATCTGTAGAATTGATGGAATTGGAGGCTGAGTGAATTTAAGGAGAAGATGGATAGATTTTTAATTAGTTACAGGTTGAAGGGTTACAGAGAGCGGGCAGGAGACTGGAGTTGAAGCTGAGATGAGATCAGCCACAATCGTATAGAATGGGGGAGCAGGCTGGAGGGGTTAAATGACCTACTGCTCCTAGTTCTCACCAACTGCATGTGTTACTGCGGAGAGGGACAGCCTGCTGTGTGTCCCCACGTACCACCGTGGCAAGGAACCGGCTGACTGCAGCTGGGAAAAGAAGGAATACCTTTTGTCAATGTTTTCTGAAAGGAGGGCTTGAGCAGAGGGGCTGGGAATCCTTGCTGTGGTTGTACAGGCCTTGGTGAGGCCACACCTGGAGTATTGTGTGCAATTCAGTCTCTTTATCTGAGGAAGGATGTTCTGGTGATGGAGGGAGAGCAGCCAAGGTTTACCAGACTGAATCCTGGGGTGGCAGGACTGATGGAGGAAGAGAGACTGGACCGGTTAGGACTTTATCCACGGGGGTGTAGAAGAATAAAGGTGGAGTCTCATAAAAACCTTCAAATTTCTAACAGAATTAGACAGGGTGGATGTTCCCGATCCAGAACAAGGTGGACACAGTCGAAGGATACAGGGTAGGTCACTGGGACTGAGCTGAGGAGAAATGTCTTCACCCAGAGAGTGGGGAGCCTGGGGAATTCTCTGTCACAGAAAGCGTTTTGAGGCCAAAACATTGAATATTTTCAAGAAGGAGTTAGATATAGCTCTTAGGGCTAAAGGGATCAGAGGGTATGGTGGAGAAAGTGGGAACAGGGGACTAAGTCGGATGATCAGCCATGATTGTAGAGAATGAAAGAGCAGGTTGGAGGGGCTGAATGGCCTCCTCCTGCTCCTACCTTCTTGGTAGCTGTGTGGCGTTTTCCAGTTGTCCTCCTAACCAGCATTTGGTTTTGTTTCAGAAAATCGGGGAGCTGCTGATCGATTCGCTGAGCTGGGAGCTTCAGCCCTGCTGCCGGCTGGTGATCCTGGAGGCGATTCGCATCCTGTCGCGGGACAAGCACGGCCTGGCGCCCTTCGCCCGCACCGACTCGATGCGCCTGCTGGCCCGGCTGGCCGGACTGGAGGCCACGGAGGAGGGTGGCCTCCTTCCGGAAGCTTCCGATGGCGAGGTGGCCTGCGAGGCCCTCAAGTGCCTGTGCAACACGATCTACAACAGCGAGGAGGCCCAGGGCATGGCGGCTGAGGAGGTGCGGCTGATCGGCGGCTTGGCCCGTTGCCTGAAGGCAGACGGTGGGGCACCAGAGAGTGGCCGCCGCGGCATCACCCGCTTCTACGAGCTGCGGCTGACCTTCCTGCTGACCGCCCTGCGGTTGGACATCCGCAGGCAGCTGGCCCACCAGTTCCACGGCGTGGCCTTGTTGGCAGACGCCCTGGAGACCACCCTGGGCCTGCGGTGGCTGGATGTGCATGAGGTGGCCACCTCACGCTCCGGGGAACCCCTCCCACGCGATGTGACCGAGCGTGCCATGGAGATCCTCAAGATCCTCTTCAACATCACATTCGAGACCAGCAAACAGCAAGTGGATGAGGCAAGGATCCCGTTGTCGCGCAAGGTGGGGTATGGGGTATGGGGACATGTGGAAAGGGGCCTGAAGGGGGAGCGACAGCAAAGCAGCTTGGGGGTGTCGCTCACCAGGCAAGATTGATTGCCCAGAGTGCAGCTAAGAGTCAACCCCATTGCTGTGAACCTGGAGTCAGGTGTATGCCAGACCAGGTAAGGATTGAAGATTCCCTTCCCTCAACAGACAATAGTGAACCAGATTGGATTAGATTCCCTACCGTGTGGAAACAGGCCCTTCGGCCCAACAAGTCCACACCGACCCTCCAAAGAGTAACCCACCCAGATCCATTTCCCTCTGACTGATGCACCGAGCACTATGGGCAATTTACCCCATGGCCAATTCACCTAACCTGCACATCTTTGGACTGTGGGAGGAAACATGAGCACCCGGAGGAAACCCACGCAGACACAGGGAGAATGTGCAAACTCCACACAGACAGTCACCCAAGGCTGGAATTAAACCTGAGTTTTATTTTTCAAATTCATTGATGGGCTGTTAACATCTCTGACTGGGCCCGCATTTATTCCCCATCCCAAGTTGCCCTGATGGTAATTAAGAGACAACCACATCGCTGTGGGTCTGGAGTCACATGTAGGCCAGACCGGGTAAAGTTGACAGATTTCCTTCACTAAAGGGGAACCAGATGGGGGTTTTTTAATCCGACAATTGACATTGGTCACCTCCTAATTACAGATTACTCAGTAGAAAAGGAGGGGGTGGAGGGAGGCAGATTAAAGCGAGAGACCTGCATTTATGCAGCAGCTTTTCACAACTTCAAGTGGTCCCAAAGCATTTCACCAGCTGGCGAGGTACTCCTGACCAGATGGCAGAGGTGGGGGGAGGGTTGCGGTTTGGGGAGGGTCATTGTTACCATGTAAGGTAGGCTGCAGTTCGTTTGCACACAGAAAGATTCCACAGGCAGCCACGGATTAACTGGCTAGATAAATCCCCCCCTAACATTGTCCGGTCAAGGGCTAGATATTGTCCAGGGGACCAGGGAGAATTCTCCTGTTGTTATCAAGGTGACAGTACAGTGGCACACGAGGATGTTAACAGCGTGTCACCACCCATAACCTGACAGGGTGGATGCTGGGAGGACATTGGGCCCCACTGAATAGTCTCGAGCTGGGAACTGGAGGAGGGGTTGAGGTGAAGCTCAGGTTCAAGATGAGGGCTCCCCCATTTAAGATGGAACCGCGAAGGAATTTCTCCTCCCAGGGTCTGGTGAATCCACTTCCCCAGTGATAGGGACGCGTTATTGGAAGTAGATGGAATTTCCATTGACCAGGGCGTCCAGGGTCATGGGGGAAGGCAGAAACCATAGAGTTAAGGAGTAGCCATGACCTCATTGACTGATGGAAGTGGGGTGGGGGGGGGGGGGGGGTGCTGATGGCCTTCCCTATTTCTTGACTTGCGTTGCACTCTTTAACGTGTCCGTGTCCTTGGCACCGAGAGGGAGAGCTGCTGGGCCCAGCCTTTGACATGTCTGCTGTCCACCAACAGGAGGATGCTGCTCTCTACCGCCACCTGGCAGCCATTCTGCGCTACTGCCTGCTGACTGACAGCGACAGCAAGGAGTGGACGCAGGAATTTCACGGGTAAGAATGGTCAGCATCTCGGGTCTGGTATTTCCTCCTGGCTTGTGCTCTATTTTCTTGTAAGGACGCCTTTATAATGGGTTTGTCTCTCTCTCCTTCTCTCACTTCAAGAGGATTCAGGCTGTGTCCCAGAGATTCCAGTTTCTCAGCAGTGTCTTCACTGGTGCCTGTTTGTGAAAGCAGATGTAAAGAAAGAGTTGCATTTTGTTCAATCATAGAATTCTCGCAGTACAGAAGGAGGCCTTTCGGCCCTTGGTGCCTGTGCTGGTACTCTGCAAGAGAAAGTCGGAGGAGAAAGATTTAGAAGGGACCAGAGGGGCAATTTCTTTCACACAGAAGGTGGCTGTATGTGGAATGAACCACCAGAGGAAATGATGGATGAGGGTACAGTTACAACATTTAAAAGACGTTTGGATAGGTACATGGAGGGTTAGAGGGCTGTGGGCCAAACACAGGCAAATGTGGCTAGTTCAGTTTGGGAAAGTTGGTCGGCATGGACGCGTTGGGCCGAAGGGTCTGTTCCTGTGCTGAATGACTCTATGACAAGCAGATACATGGGAACACAACCAATTCCCCTCCGAGCCACTCCCCATCCTGACTTGGAAATATATCGCTGTTCCTTCATTGTCACTGGGTCATAATCCTCTGTCGGGGTGGCACGGTGGCACAGTGGCACAGTGGTTAGCACTACTGCCTCACAGCACCAGGGATCTGGGTTCGATCCCAGCCTCGGGTGACTGTCCGTGTGGAGTTTGCACATTCTCCCTGTGTCTGTCCGGGTGGTCTGGTTTCCTCCCACAGTCTAAAGATGTTCAGGTAGGTGCATTGGCCAAGCTAAATTGCCCATAGTGTTAGCGCATTAGTGGTCAAGGGTAAATATAAGGTGAGGAATGGGTCTGGGTGGGTTACTCTTTGGAGGGTCAGTGTGGACTTGTTGGGCCAAAGGGCCTGTTTCCACACTGTAGGGAATCTAATATTAAGGACATTGTGGGTTTGCCTACAGCACATGGACTGCAGCGGTTCAAGAAGGCAGCTCACCCCTACCATCCCAAGGGGCAATTAATGGCCACGTCCCATGAATTAATTCAATAAAATTTCCTTCAGTCCTGTGCTGCCACCTTATCCCGCTGGTCCTGTGGGCACTTTCTCTTCCTTTCTGCCTGCACCACCCGCTTGAGCAGTTAAATGTCTGACCCCCCAATAACCCAAGGGAAATACTTTACCCCGAGTCACCCAGAGGGTTATAAATCTGTGGAATTCCTTGCCCCAGGGAGGTAGTTGAAGCTCCTTCAGTAAACCGTTTTCAAGCTAAGGTAGATTTGTTTTTGAACAATAAAGGAATTAAGGGATGCTGTGAGAGGATGGGTAAGTGGAGCTGAGTCCACAATAAAAACCAGCCATGATCTTATTGAATGGCGGAGCAGGCTCGATGGGCCAGACGGCCTACTCCTGCTCCTCGTTCTTATGTTGTGATGTAAAGCCCCATTACTTATTTAACCCTTTACCTTAAAGCAGTGCTCCCTCAATCTTCACCCTCCCATGGAGAGGACTGCTTTTTGGATGCAGCTACTTTTGGCATTTTGCTATTTGACTTGGAAGGGCATCGCCATTGAGCTGAGCAAATTTGCTTCTATCTTCCACTGATACTTATTCCTCAACACTGCAATAAGGTGTTGGGTGTTTTGCTGGGAGTGCAGTAGATGGAAAGGGACTGTTAGCGACCTTTACCTCATTTCCAAGCTGGGTGAAGGACCGTAGCCAGGTGAGTTCTGGTTATCACTGAGTACTTAGATTTGGGACTGACTGGAAACTGACAAGTCCAGTTTTGGTCGAACTGTTATAGGAAGGATACTATTAAGCCGGAGAGAGTTCAGAAGAGATTTACCGGGATGTTACTGGGAATGAAGGCTTTGAGTTATGAGGAGAAACTGGATAGACTGGGACTTGGAGGTTGAGAGATGATCTTATAGAAGATTATAAAATCATGAGGGGTATAGATACGGTTAATCATAGTTGTCTTTTCCCTAGGGTGAGGGATTTCAAGGCTAGGGGGCATATTTTTAAGGTGAGAGGAGAGAGATTTTAAAAAGACATGAGGGGCAAATATTTTACACACTGGGTGGTCCGTGTGTGGAATGAAATTCCTGAGGAAGTGGGGATGCGGGCAGTTACAATGTTTAAAGGACATTTGGATAAATACATGAATAGGAAAAGTTTGGAGGGATATGGTCTGGGAGCAGGCAGGTGGGACCAGTTTAGTTTGGGATTATGTTCAGCATGGACTGGTTGGGCCAAAGGGTCTGTTTCCGTGCTGTATGACTCTATGACTATGACTCTACAAGTGGAATTCAGAAAGAATTTGTATTTCTGTAGCACCCTTTACAATCTCAGGATATCCCAAAATCCTCTATGACCAATGAAGTACCACTGTAAGTGCAGGAGTTCTGTGCACAGCAAGATCCCATAAATATAAATGTGATAAAGACCTGTGTGGTCTCAATTTTGTTTTTGATTCATTCATGGGATGGACGTGTCATTGGCTGGGACCATCCCTAATTAGCCAGAGGGTAGTTATGAGCCAACCATATTGTTTTATGGGTGTGGAGTCACATGTAGGCCGGTTCGGGTAGGAACAGCAGATTTCCTTCCCTGAAGGGCATTAGGGAATCAGATGGGCTTTCAGAACAATAATCACTGTTGGGCTCATTTTCCAGCTTCAGATTTTTAATTGAGATCAGATTTCCCACATCAGCCCACGATAGGATTCGAACCCACACCCCCAAATACATAAAGTCATAGAGTCATGGAGTCCCACAGCACAGAGACAGGCCCTTCAGCCCAAAATGGTCCATGCTGACCAAAATGTCCATCCACAACTATACCCACTTCCCTGCACTTGGTCCACATCCTTCTAAACCATTCTGATCCATGTATTTGTCCCAAATGCCTTTTAAATGTTGTTAATGTACCCGCCTCAACCACTTCCGCTGGGAGCTCATTCCATATGCGTACCACACTCTGCGTGAAAAAGTTGCCCCATCAGGTTTCCCTTTTATTCTTTCCCCTTTAACTTTAGTTCTTTCGCCCTTGCCCTCTAGTCCTCAATTCCCCAACCCTGGGAAAATGACTGAGTGCATTCACCCTATCCATGCCTCTCATGAACTTATACACCTCTATAAGGTCCCCCCTCAGTCTCCTACGCTCTAAAGATAAAGGTCCAAGCTTATCCAACCTCTCCCTCTAACTTAAGTCCTGGCAACGTCCTTGTAAATTTTACTCTGCCCTCTTTCCAGCTTAGTAACATCCTTCCTATAGCAAGGTGACATGTTTGAGATATTGTTTGTGGTTCCAGTAACATTACCACTACACCACCATCTCCTCCGCACTGGAGCTTAGTAAAGGATAAATATTAGTTTAAAATACCAGGGGTGGGGCTCTCATCTGGTCCTCTCTTCAGATTGGTCCTGTGGGGTTTGTTAAATCCTCCTCAGGGGGTAGATGAGTCCACCGGTTCCCAATTGGAACGGGAGATTGTTAGAAGTGGAGAGGAGTATATGGTGGTCTCACTGGGTCTTGAGATTTTGTCCTGACCTCCCAGTCTCTCCTCAGCCACACGGTCAATGTCTTGGTCAACCTTCCGTTGATGTGTTTGGATGTGCTCCTCATGCCAAAGGTGGAACCGGGATCTGTGGAATACATGGGGATGAACATGGACACAGTGGAGGCTCTGCTAGACTTCATGAACAGGAGATTGGACAGGGTAACAGCTTTATTTCTCTGAATTCTGTCACGGGGCAGGCATCGCTGACTGGGCCAGCACATGTTTCCCATCCCTAATTGCCCTTAGCCTGTGTTTGTGTCTGGAGTCATACATAGGCCAGACTGGTGAAAGAAGGCATATTTCCTCCCCTAAAGGACATTAGCAAACTGGACATTTCTAATGACAATCGGTGATTGCTAGGTAAGTTGTTAGAAGTGATTTTTGAAAGATAGGATATAAATGCATTTAGAGAGGCAAAGAATGATTAGGGATAGTCAGTGTGGTTTTGTGCGAGGGGAATCATGTCTCACAAACTTGACTGAGTTTTTTTGAGGAAGTAACCAAGAAGATTCATGAGGGCATAGCAGTGGACATTTTTTCCTTGGGCTTGTGTAAAACCTTTGACAAAGTTCTGCATGGTAGACTAATTAGTAAAGGGATTCTGGGTCAGCTTGCCAAGTGGACACAAAAATTGGTTTCACAGCAGGAGGCGGAGGGTGGTGATGGTTGTTTTTCGGACTGGAGTTCCTCAGGGATTGGTTCTGGGTCCACTTTTGATTTTCATTTCTATAAATGATTTGGATGAGAGTATACGAGGCAGGGTTGGTATGTTTGCAGATGATACCAGATTGGGGGTATAATGGACAGTGAAGAAGGTTCTTGAACAACTGGGTCAATGGGCTAAGGGGTGGCAGATGGGGTTTAATTTGGATAAATGTGGGGTATTGCACTTTGGTAATACAAACAAGGGCACAACATATACAATAATTGGAAGGCAGGAACTTCATCTGATGAAGGAGCAGAGCTCCAAAAACTTGTGACTGTAAATAAACCTGTTGGACAATAACCTGGTGCTGTGTGACATCTGACTTTGTCCAGCCCAGTCCAACACCTGCTCCTGCACATAGTGGTAGGGCCCTGGGTAGTGTTGTAGAACAGAGAGACCTCAGGGTTCAGGTACATAATTGTTTGAAGTTTGCGTCACATATAGACAGGGTGGTTAGGAAGGCATTCTGCACACTTGGCTTCATTGCTCAGACCCTTGATTACAGGAGTTGGGACGTCATTCTGAGGTTGTACAGCACGTTGGTAAGGCCTTTTCTGGAGTACTGGAGTACTGTATCCAGTTCTGGTTGCCCTGTCACAGGAAGGAGAATTGGAGAGGGTTCGGAAAAGATTACCAGGACATTGCCAGGAATGGAAGGTTTGAGATATAAAAATAGACGGTAAAGGCTGGGATGTTTTTCACTGGAGCATAAGTGGTTGAGGGGTGATCTTATTGAGGTTCATAGATAAGATGAATGACTAGGATATTTTCCCAAGGGTGGGGGATTCCAAAACTAGGGGGCATATTTTTAAGGTGAGAGGAGGAAGATTTAAAAAGGACGTGAGGGGCAAATATTTTTACACAGAGAGTGGTTTATGTGCGGAATGACCTTCCTGAGGGAGTTACAACATTCAAAAGACACTTAGATAAGTACATGAAAAGGAAATGTTTGGAGGGATATGGGCCAGGAGCAGGCAGGTGGGACTAGTTTAGTTTGGGATTATATTCGGCATGGACTGGTTGGGCCGAAGGGTCTGTTTCCATGCCGTATGACTCTATGACTGCTGAATTACTAGTCCATTGGTATTATCGTTTCGCCCTTGTGTGTTGCTCCCTCTTGTCACAAGTGACTGGTGACCCCCCCACCCCTATCCCCTGGTTGCTGGGGCACTGACCATAGTGACTCCCATCGCTGGAGTCTAACCCTTTTAAATGATGTGTCCCTCTAGGGTCTGAAGCTGAGGGAATCTCTGACTCCAGTCCTCAACCTCCTGACAGAGAGCTCCCGTTACCACCGAGAGACTCGCAAGTTCCTGCGTGCCAGGGTAAGGATGACTCGCAACAACAAGCACCTGCATTCATATAGCACCTTTCATGTCACAAAACATGGCTCTCTTTGAACAGCATTTGACACCAGACGCCTGATGACCGTATGTTCGGTCAAAGAACTGATATTTAAGGAGCAGTTGAAGGGATGGGAGAGTGCGAGTGAGAGGTTTAGGGAAAGTATTCTGGGCCATGGGACCCAAGCAGCAGGAGCAAGGGTGCAGTGAGGAAATGCAAATGGGTGAAATTGGAGGAATGCAGAGATTTCAGGGGTGATGGAATGGTGCTTGAAGTTGGTACAGAGGTAAAGAGGGCATTTGAACATGAGTGCTACGGAGATGCTTTATATTTAATGCTCATACAGTATGGAAGCAGGCCATTCGGCCCAATGGGTACACACCAACCCTCTAAAAAGCATCCCATCCCCTATCCCTACATTTCCTGTGGCCAATCCACCTAACCTGCACATCTTTGGACTGTGGGAGGAAACCCATGCAGACGCAGGGAGAATGTGCAAACTCCACACAGACAAATATCCGAGGCTGGAATCAAACTCAGGCCCCTGGCACTGTGAGATAGCAGCGCTAACCACTGAGCCATATTGCTTGGAGGCCTTGGGTATCAAAGAATTGTGGAAGAGAGGAATTTATTTTGAGTTTTGCGGGCAGACCTGGAGTGGTCTCTTTCAAGGTCATCTCCAGTCCTTATTGTCCGCAAGCCATTGAAACATCTCTGTGGGCGTTGGAGGGTTTTTAAAACAAGAATTCCTAGAAATCACAAGGCTGATGATAACTGTTTGCTTTTCGGTGCATCCCTGCTGGGTCTGCGTTGGAGCGGTTCTGGTTTCCCCCAACTAGGTTGGAGGAAAGCCTGCTCAGAACCTGCTGTCCAGCTGACTCTTCTCATTTCTGAAAAGAAAATTCTCTACATCAGTTCAGGGTGAAACCAACTTGTTCTTTCAAAAGAGGGACTGAAAGAACATCCCAAGATTGTATTCCTTGGAGAAGCAAGACTCCAGAGACAGCCGTGCATGGTCAGTGATTTTGAGCACATGTCTCAGGATATCAGAGCAACAGGCTCCAGCGTATTCTATCATGGGTGGCTCAGTGGTTAGCACTGCTGCCTTACACCACCATGGACCTGGATTCGATTTCACCCTTGGGTGACCATCTGTGTGGAGTTCACACATTCTCCCTGTGTCTGTGTAGGTTCCCTCCCCCGTCCCCGGTGCCCTGATTTTCTCTCACAGTCCAAAGGTGTGCAGGTTAGGTGGACTGGCATGAGATGTGTAGGTTAGGTGGATTAGCCAAGCAAAATGTGGGGTTATAGGAATAGGGTAGGGGAGTGGGTCTGGGTGGGATGCTCTTCGGAGGGTCAGTGCAGACTTGATGGGCCGAACATTCTCTTTCTGCACTGTAGGGATTCTGTGATTTATCCTCTTAAGATTAACGCATTGGTCAAAGTATGTATATTTCCGAAAGCCAATCTCAGCAGAGAATTTATTTTCTTTCCCCCTCTTCTCCTAAAGTGTATTTATGTGTACGTTTTGGGGATTTTCAACAGGATAAACATTTATGTTTCCAAATTGCCAACTGTGTCTGTTAACCAATTATTACTTAGTTTTATTTTGCTATATATCAATAATGGTGTTTTTGTTGTGGTTTTGATCGCCGAGCTGGGAATTTGTGTTGCAGACGTTTCGTCCCCTGTCTAAGTGACATCCTCAGTGCTTGGGAGCCTCCTGTGAAGTGCTTCTGTGATCTTTCCTCCGGCATTTATAGTGGTTTGAATCTGCCGCTTCTGGTTGTCAGTTCCAGCTGTACACTGCAGTGGTCGGTATATTGGGTCCAGGTCGATGTGCTTATTGATTGAATCTGTGGATGAGTGCCATGCCTCTAGGAATTCCCTGGCTGTTAATTCCCCAGATTCGGTTATGGGTATATTTCTGTTTTATATTGTGACTGTGGTGGGAGGAGGAGGTGTCTAGAGACAGATGGAGACAGTAAGCAAGGTGCTGGAAGCAGAGTCAAGAGATGAGAAGATGGAAAAGCACAGCAGATCAGATGGTATCCGAGAAGCAGGAAAGGCAAGGTTTCAGGCCGAAATGTAGACTTTCCTGCTCCTTGGATGCTGTCTGACCTGCTGTGCTTTTCCAGCACCACACCCAGAGAGACAGTGAGATCTGCAGATGCTGGAGATCGGAGTTGAGAGTGTGTTGCTGGAAAAGCACAGCAGATCAGGCAGCATCTGAGGAGCAGGAGAATCGACGTTTTGGGCTGGAGGCCTTCTTCAGGAAGGGTCTAGAGAGAGCTGGGTGCACCCCTGCAGTTGGAGCATCGAGGTGTGATTTCTAGAACGTAGGACGTGGGTACCACAGGCAGGGCAGCTGAGGGGTAAAGCAAGGGGCAGGAGGCTTCAACAGCAACCCCGGCCTGACTGGGTTTCTGTTCCCCGCTATTCCCCCCACCCTGTCGCCTGCAGGTGCTGCCCCCTCTCAGGGACGTTACGAATCGCCCAGAAGTGGGGGAAGCTTTGCGGAACAAGCTGGTACGCCTGATGACACACGTCAACACGGATGTGAAGCACTGTGCGGCTGAGTTCCTGTTTGTGCTGTGCAAGGAGAATGGTGAGTAACCATGGCGATGGAAGGATGGGGGTGGGGGGGGCTAAAGTTTCACTCCAGAACTCCCCGCTCCCCATCGCCAAACCCGCACCCACCCAACACAGGGGTTTGACTCTTTAAATAGCAGCACAGACATAGGCTCCCAATCCTGACGGATCCCGATTGGCGATTTTAGTCCCTCGCTCACTCGTTCCTGTGGGCTGCAGGTTCGATTCCATGCCCTTCCCCACTCCCTGCCCACCCCAGAGACCTGACCTTGAGTTTGAGGAGTGGGTTGGAGGGTGGAGGTTGGAGGTGCTGCACTGCCTGAGGCACTGCCTCTTGGAAGACAGCGCGTGCAATCCTCGGAAGGTGGTGAAACATCCTGCAGTTTTGAAGAGGAGTCGGGGAGCTCTGACATTCTGCACATCAGTGACCCGGGTAGTCTGCCTATTACCACATCGCTGCTTGTGGGATCTTGCTGTGCACAAATTGGCTGCCATTATTTCACACGTTCCAACAGGGATCCCATTCCTAAAATACTGTGTTGGCTGTCAAACATTTCTCACTTTGGACGTCCTGACTTTGAGAGAGGGTGCTATAGCAATGCAAGACCTTTCTTCCTTTCCGCTCTGGGTGACCACCTCCTTAGCACTTCCTTATTTAATCCCTTTCCTTTATCTGTAAGACCATAAGACATAGGAGCAGAAATTAGGCCATTCAGCTCATCAAGTCCGCCCTGCCATTCAATCGTGGCTAATAAGTTTCCCAACCTCATTCTCCCATTTTCTCCCTATAACCCTTGATCCCCTTGATACCCAAGAACCTATCTATCTCAGCCTTAAATATACTCAATGACCCGGCCTCCACAGCCTTCTGTGGCAGTGGATTCCATAAATTCACCACTTCCTAATCTAATTCCCTATCCAGACACTGATCTGAGTGCATTCACATTGACCTCTGTTCCTTTTAGGGATACGAGAAGTTAGAGGGGACGTAGGAAGAATAATGCTGGCAGATTGGATTAATTTAGAATGGCATCATGGTCAGCACAGAGATGGTGGGCCGAAGGGCCTGTTCCTGTGCTGTCCTGTTCTCTGTTCTCAGATGAGCACCTGAACAACCTGCTACTCCCTAACCTGACACTAGGAGGAGCCAAGGAGCAGCCTCAATGGTGCACCAAATCCTCCCTTGACCTAAACTCCTAAACTGCCCATGGAGAGGGGCAGTTAAAGCTGCTGGGTGGGGTTTGGGGGGAACCTGTCTCTCCCTCTCTGCCTGTCCGCTGCCTCTCTCCCCTGCTCGATCCCCACTCTGACCACCCCCCCATCCCCCTCATTCCTCTCTCTATCTCCCTCTCTCTCCCTGCCTCTCTCCACCTCTTTTCCTCCTTCCCTGCCACTCCCTCTCTCCCTCTCCTTCCACCCGTTCCTCTCCCTCCCTCCTTTTCTCCCTGCCTCTCTCCTGCTCGCTCTCCCCCATCTCCCCACTTTTCGCCCCTCTTCCCTCCCCCTCCCTCCAGCCCTCCCTGTTCACCCCAATCCCTTTCCTTCCCCCCTCTCTCTCCCTCCTCCTCTCTCTCTTCCTCCCTCTCTCTGCCTTTCTCCTCGCACCCCCTTCTTCTCCCTCTCTCTCTCCCCCTCCCCTCTCCTTCTTTCTCTCCCTCTCCCTCCCTCTCCCTCTCCCTCTCCCTCCCTCTCTCCCTCCTTCTCTCCCTCCCTTCCTCTTTCCCTCTCTCTCCCTTCTTCTCCCTCTCCCTCTCCCTCTCCCTCCCTCTCTCTCCCTCCCTCTCCCTCTCCCTCTCCCTCCCCTCTGCCCCTCCCTATCATCTTCTTCTCCCTCCCTCTCCCTCCCTTTCTCCTTCTCTCTCTCTCCCTCCCTTTCTCCCTATCTCCCTTTCTCCCTCCCTCTCTCTCCCTCCCTTTCTCCCTCTCTCCCTTTCTCCCTCCTTCTCCCTCTCCCTCCCTTTCTACCTCTCTCTCTCTCTCTCTCTCCATCACTTGTTGTCACTCTGTTCCCTTTGCTTCCGCAGTTTCCCGTTTTGTGAAATACACGGGATATGGGAATGCAGCGGGATTGCTGGCCGCTCGTGGACTCCTGGGGGGAGGTAAAGGAGATGGAAAATATTCCGAGGAGGAGGACACTGACACTGAGGAATATAAAGAGGCCAAACCAAAGTAAGCAAGCTCAGGGCCGGGGGCAGGGCTGGAGAATGGAGGTGGGTCTGTCTGTTTAAACACAACTCATTCATCACCTTCTTCCCTCCACCCCCTGCAAACCACCCCCCCCCCCCCCCCCCCCCACCCCTCCCTAGTATAAACCCAGTGACAGGGCGAGTCGAGGAGAAGTTGCCGAACCCCATGGATGGGATGACGGATGAACAGAAGGAATATGAGGCAATGAAGCTCGTCAGCATGTTCGACAGACTATCCCGGTACGTTCCCTCCAGCCGTGTCTCTAACACAGGGCATCCTCCCCAATCCTAATTTCCCATATCCCCATTTCCCCCCCTCCCCATTCCTTATTCCCCTTCCCCATTCTCAATCCCTTTCGTATTCCCCCTTGCCCATTTCTCCCTTCCCGACTCCCCCCTTTCCCATTTCGCTTCCCTCATTCCCCATTCCTAATTATCCCCATTCCCAATCCCTTTCCCATTCCACCTTCCCATTCCCCTTCCCCATTCCCCATTCCCCTACCCCAATCCCAATCCCTTTCCCCTCCACATTCTCTCCATTCCCCAATTCCAATCTCTTTCCTCTCCACATTCCCCCATTCCCCAATCCCAATCCCTTCCCCCTCCATGTTCCCCCATTCCCCAATCCCAATCACTTCCCCAATCCCACTGCCCATTCCCCAACAACCAAACCCAATCCCCAATCCCAATCTGCTTCCTAGTCTCCCTCCCACATTTTCAACTCCATACTCTCAACCTTTCCCCATTGTTCCTCCCTCAATCCTGAACTCTTTCCCAATCCCCTTTCCCATTTATGAGTCATTCCTGACCTCTTCCATGTTCCTCCACCCCCATTCCTGACCTTTCTCCCCCATTCCTGACACAGCCCATTCCACTTCACCATTCCCCACCTCGTCCCCATTTCTGGCCCCTAACTCCCACTCATGACCTCATCCCCTAATCCTTACCCTTTCACTGTTCCCTCCATCATTCCCTCTCCCATATTCCGAACTTCTTCCCCATTCCCATTCTTTCCACATCCCCATTCCTGCCCCCACCCCCATTTCCAATCCCTATCTCAATTTCAGACCTCTACCCCTCATTCCCCCTCCAATTATTCCTAAGCCCTTCCATGTTCCACTCCGCCTATTCATGACCCCTTCCTCAAATCCTGACCCTTTCCACCTTCCCCAATCCACCCCTTCCCCTTTACCCACTATTCCTTATTTCTGGACCCCACATTCCAGATACTTTCCAACCACTACTGACTCTCCCTCTTTTTGCCCGAGCCCAGTCTGAATCCTGGTTCCCCACCTTCCCCCCCCCCAGCCTGTGGAGGGAAGACCTAGACGGGGCAATCTCACAAAGTGCCAGGAAATCCCATTGGCCCCATCACTCTCCCCAACCCCCATCTGCTTTAGCCTCACCCAGTGACTGTTACCCACCAAAGGGAGAGGGAATGTAGAATTTCTCCCCTAAAGTAGAGTTGAGGCTGGGGAGGTGAACTGAAAATATAAAGACAGAGATTGTTCAATGTTTATTGTGTAAATGAGTGAGGGATATGGATCCAGAGTGAATAGATGAAGCCAAGGTCCAAATCATCCACGATCTAACTAAGGGAATTAGATTCCCCTACAGTGTGGAAACATGCCCTTCAGCCCAACAAGTCCACACTGACCCTCTGAAGAGTAACCCACCCAGACCTCATTTCTCTCTGAATGATGCACCTAACACTATGGACAATTTAGCATGGCCAATTCACTTGACCTGCACATCTTTGGACTGTGGGAGGAAACCGGAGCACGCGGAGGAAACCCACCCAGACACAGGGAGAATGTGCAAACTCCACACAGACAGTTGCCTGAGGCTGGAATCGAACCTGTGTCCCTGGAGTTATGAGGCTACAATGCTAACCACTGAGCCACCATGCCATCCCAAACAGGCATGAGAGGCTGAAGGGTCTCCTCCTCTTTTACCTTCCTCTCTCCTCTCTCCCTCTCTGCCCCCCCCCCATACTCATAATGCTGTTTCATTTGCCCCTTGCACTCATTTCTAATCCGCTCCTTTCTATCTCCCTCCCTCCCTCAACTCTCTCTTCCTCCACTCACCCTCTGTCTCTCTCTCTCCGCTCTCTGTCTCTTCCAACCTTGCTGTCCTCTCCCACCCACTCCATATCTCCGTCCCCTTGCTTTCTCCCTCCGTCTCCACCTGCTGTCTCTCTCTGACTCCCCCCGCTACCCCATCTCCTTGTTCCGATTTTCTTAACACACTGTTCTACTTATTGTAGAGAACAGATTATCCAGCCAATGGGAGTAGGCTGTGATGGGAAGCTCACGCCATTGGACGAGACGGTGCAACAAATGGCTGAACAGATATCATTCCATTCAGACTCTGATATGGAGTTAGACTGAGAGGATATGACTGAAATGTTAATAACACGTGGAAATAGACACTGGTGACCTTCCAATGGCCAGCAATGAACTCATTGGGATTGGGGCACAGGGATATTCATCAACAAACTGTGAAGAACATTCTTCAAAGGGTGAAGACAGGCAGAGATATTTAAAACAGGAGCTAAACTTTCGATGCAGTCTTTAGCAGAGGGAGAGGCAATTTTAGACTTTAGGGCCTTTTGCTAATCCCTGTTTTGTGGGCCCTCTTTGTTATAATTTTGGGTCCCTGCTTTCAGTTTGTTATCAGTAGTCAATGTTCAGCAACAAGAGTAAGCTTATCTTTCTAAGTGCACTATTCTCTCAGCTTGACCTGAAACGCTTCATGTTTCCTTGGGAGTTTGTGTGGGGTCTGGTGTTGATAGAGAGTAGTGGAGCTGCTCACCAGGAAAGTTAAACTTGCTGTAAATTGTGTCCACAATTCACTGTGAGTGTGTCTTGCTGATGGTTTGAAGCCCCCTTTTGTCCCTTCCTTGGAGATGCTTCTTAATACCTGCCTCTTTGACCAGGCTCATAGTCACTTAGAGTGATTGGGTCTTTAACAGCACAGAGAAAGGCCCTGTGTATCCACATTGGTCAATAGATTTCTATCTATTCCAATCCTATTGCCTAACACTTAGCCCTTGGTCCTGAATGCAGTGCTGTTTCAAGTGTTAATCTAATTCTTCTCCAATGTTATGAAAGTTCCTGCCTCTACCACCCCTTTCATCCTGGGGGTGAAAAAATATTTTCCTCTAAACCCTGTTCTCCTTACCTTAATAACTCTTCCCTCTGGGATATGGGCCGGGAGCAGGCAGATGGGACTAGTTTAGTTGGGATTATGTTCAGCATGGACTGGTTGGGCCAAAGGGTCTGTTTCTGTGCTGTATGACTCTATGACTCCATTCTGTCTACCCCTCTCAAAACTGTGTAACACTACAATCCCTGCCTTCTTGTCCTAACATGTCTTCTGTGACATTTAGTTTGATAACACTCCCATGGGACCTCTCAGAATGTTAAGAGCACTATGTTGACTCTCACATTCCACGCACTTGCCCCTCTCTCGAATGATTAATTGCCCCATTTCCCATACCCTCTCCTATGGGAGGAAGGGGCTGCGGTTTGGGGAGGGGCTATTAATTTCCAAACATTTCACTTCCTCCTACTGGGGAGCTCAGAGATCTGCCACTGCATTATGACCTCTCGCAGGTCATAGTCATAGAGCCGTACAACACAGAAACAGACCGTTCGGTCTGAAACGTCCATGCCGACCAGATATCCAACATTAAATTAATCTAGTCCCATTTACCAGCATTAAGCCCATGTCCCTCTAAACCCTATTCATATATTTGTACCTGATGGGTCAATGCTTGTGTTAGCTTCCGTAACACAAGATCTGAATGTGGGTAATATGTTATTGAAAGATGCTTATTACAGTTCCAGATCTATTATAGATTTTACAGTCAGATGCATCCCAGTGCCTGGGCTAACTTAAGCTAATTGGTTACAAGATGTTACTGAGACTGTACCGTGGGTATTGTGTTCAGCTTTGGTCCCCTTTCTTGGGGAGGAATGTATCTGTATTGGAGGCCGTTCAATGGAGGGTCACTAGATTGAATACAGAGATGAGGGGTTTGTCTTATGAGGAGAGATTGAGTAGTTAAGACCCGTGCACTCTGTAGTTTAGAAGAATGAAAGGAGACCTAATTGAGGTACAGGCAGTCCCTGGGTTGCGAATGGATTCTGTTCTGGAGTCCATTTGCAAATCGATTTGTGTGTAAGGCAGAACACAATGCAGGGGAATGTAAAGTAGCACAGGAAATGTTGTCATGTTGAATTTTCTTGGGTTCCAATCCTAATGAGTAAAGGACTAAAAGCTTTGACTTTCTGTCTCTTTGTGGAAACATTTAAGGTTAAAATGGGGGACAGTGTAGACAGAGCTTTACTTGGATCTAACACTGTATGGGGTAATGTTCCTAAGTATGAGCATTCGTAAGTCAAATGTTCTGAAGTTGGGGACATCCTGTACATACAATAATAAGGGGGATTGACAGATGAAACGTAGAGAGGATGTTTCCTCATGGGGACAGTGTAATGGAAGCTTTACTCTGTATGTCACCCTGTGCTGTCCCTGTCCTGGGAATGTTTGATCAAGGTCCCTGCCAAGATCTAATATGTTTCAGTTAGATCAGCCTTCATCCTTCTCAACTCCATTGGACACAAGATCAATCTGCTTGACCTTTCCTCAGGAGAAATCTCCTTCATCCCAGGACTCAGCCGAGTGAGTCATTCCCGAGTTGCTTCTCATACACGTTCATCTCCCCTTAGAGAAAGAGAGACACAAATTCAACATCTTTGGCCTTGCGTTCATCAAGAATGGGTGCAAGAAGTCAAACTTTGAAAAAGGGACAAAGGCATAATGAACTTTGGTTTCTTGGGTTCCAATCCTAATGAGTAAAGGACTAAAAGCTTTGACTTCCTGTCTCTTTGTGCAAACATTTAAGGTTAAGATGGGGGACAGTGTAGATAGAGCTTTACTTGGATCTAACACTGTGCTGTCCCTGTCCTGGGAATGTTTGATGTGGAAGGTCTAAAGGGAGCTTTAGTCTGTATCTAACCCGATGCTGTCCCTGTCCTGGGAGTTTGACTTGGACAGTGCAAAGGGAGCTTTATTCTGTATCTCACCCTGTGCATTCCTTGTCTTGGGAGTGTTTGATGGGGGACAGTGTAGATTAGATTACTTACAGTGTGGAAACAGGCCCTTCGGCCCAACAAGTCCACACTGACCCGCCGAAGTGCACCCACCCAGATCCATTCCTATTCCCCTACATTTACCCGTGCACCTAACACTACGGGCAATTTAGCATGGCCAATTTACCTAACCTGCACATTTTTGGACTGTGGGAGGAAACCGGAGCACCTGGTGGAAACCCACGCAGACACAGGGAGAATGTGCAAACTCCACACTGACAGTTGCCTGAGGCGGGAATTGAACCCAGGTCTCTGGCGCTGTGAGGCAGCAGTGCTAACCACTGTGCCACTGTGCCGTGTAGTCAGAGCTTTGCTCTGTATCTAACCCTGTGCTGTCTCTGTACCAGGAGTGTTTGATTCAGAAGGTGTAGAGGAGGCTTTGCTGTGTATCTCACCCCGAGCTGTCCCTCTCCTGAAAGTGTTTGATGGGAACAGTGTTGAGGGAGCTTTACATTCGGGTTAAAAGGTAGGGAGAGGTTTACATTGTTTCTCACCCGGTGCTGTCCCTCCTGGAAGCGGTTGACAGGGATGGTGTACAGAAAGCATTTCTTTCAGTTTAAAAGTGTAGAGGGAGCTTTACACTGTGTCTAACTCCATGTTGTTCCAGCCCTGAGAGTGTTTGATGGGGACAGTGTAGAGGGAGCTCTACTTTTGGTTATAAAAAGAGTAGAGGGTGATCTACTTTCACTTTAAAAGAGTAGGACGAGCTTTCGTCTGTTCTAACCCTGTGCTGTCCCTGTCCTGAGATTCTTTGATGGGGACAGTGTCGAGGAAGCTTTACATTCAATGTAATAAGTAGAAAAAAGAACATAGGAACTTCTGGATGAGAGAAACCCATCTTGCATTCAACTCCACAATATCCAAAGATAGTGAAAATCTGGGAAGAAACAATGTCACAAACGTGTTAATGAGAGAAGACCAAAGGTTGGCAAGGATGTGTTTGGTGGGCATTCATGACTAGATTCCCTACAGCGTGGAAACAGGCCCTTCAGCCCAACCAGTCCACACCGACCCTCTGAAGAGTAACCCACCCCCCTCTGACTAATGCACCTCACACTATGGACAATTTAACATGGCCAATTCACCTAACCTGCACATCTTTGGACGGTGAGAGGAAACTGGAGCACCCGGAGGAAACCCGCACAGACACGGGAAGAATGTGCAAACTCCACGCAGACAGTCGCCCGAGGCTGGAATTGAACCTGGGTCCCTGGCGCTGTGCAAACCACTGAGCCACCGTGCCACCATGATCTGGGCAATTGGATTAAAATAAAAAGGATATACACATTTATAGCACATTTGTGACCACAGGATTTCTCCAAGTGTTTTAAAAACAATTTTATAGAAGTATAATTGTTTTAATTCCACAACCAGTTTCCACCAAGATCCCACAGGCAGCAACATTACAATAACTGGATAACCTGTTTTAGTGATTCTGATTGAAGGATAATTATTGGCTGGGACAGCAGGAAGCGATCCAGAGTCCCAGCCACATGTTTAGGGACAAGTGTATCACCAACATGTTTTGAGTTCAATGCCAATCTGGAAGTAAAAAGCCAGAGTGATAACAATGATTGTTGATTGTTGTAAACGCCCATCTAGTTCGTGTATGTCCTTTACGTAAGGAAATGTGCCATCCTTACCCGGTCTGGGCTACAGACCCACAGCGATGTGATTGTCTCCCAACTGCCTTTTGAAATGTCTGAGTGGGCCACCCAAATCCAGGGGATGGACAGTAAGTGCTGACCTGGTCACTGGCGCCCACACAAATAAGAATAAATCAAATCATGGCTGTGGCTTTTTTTTTTGTAATTCCAACTGGGGGCTAGGTATAACATCTTGGAAAGACGGCATCTCTGGTGGTGCAGCACTCCCTCAGTGCTGCATCGGAGTGTCAGCTGGGATTCCGGAGGGAAACTCGAAACTGTCTGATTCTGGGAGTGTTCCCCACTGGGCCACGGTAACCCATGACGACTCTCAGAAGTTTAGCGATCACTCTTCCCCAACTCAGCCACCACCCCAGCTTAGCGTCGAAAACCCACCTGGGTTCCATTTCACTCTCCCACAGCTACACTCGGCACCTTGTCCTGCCCGCCTGCATTCCCCCATCATCGGGCACCATGACCCTCTGGGACTTTGCACTCTTGCGGTCACGGACTCCTCCTGTACATTTGTCACAGTTTGAATTTGCCTGTTGCCTGGTGACTGTTGTATCGCAACATCATGGTGCTCCCAATGTGTGAGGAGACTGACCAACAGAAAGACCACAACAGAGATTCAGTCGCAGTGCTTCAGTATTCTGATCTTGAACTCTTTTAGACTTGTGCAGTTGATGCGTTGAAGATGTAGATGTCTGGTCAAATATGTTTATTTCCTTGCTGTGGAGCTTAATAAATCATTGCATTTGTAGCCCTTTCTGCAGTCAGTTACTTTCCAAAGTGTGGACAGGTTCATCCTGGAGTGAAAATAACAAGGAGCTTTTCCATGGTTCATAGTTATAGAGTCATACAGCACAGAAACAACCCTTCAGTCCAACTCATCCATGCTAACCAGATATCCCAATCTGACTTAGTCCCATTTGCCAGCACTTGGCCCATATCCTTGTAAACGTTCCCTATTCATAGACCCATCTAGATTTTTTTTTAAATGTTGTAATTGCACCAGCCTCCACCACTTCCTTTGGCAACTCCCGGCATGCAGCACCCTCTGCGTGAAAAAAGTTACCCCTTATCGAGATTTTTAAAATCATGAAGGGTATAAATCTGCACCCTCTCCCAATCCTATCACATCCTTCCTATAATGTGGATTCCAAAACTGTCTACCTTATCTGCGCCCCTCATAATTTTACACATCTCAATCATGTCCCCCTTCAATCTCCTCTGCTCCAAGGGATGCAGCTCCAGTCTGTCCAATCTCTCTTCATCACTGAAATTCTCCAGCCCAGGCACCATCCTGGTAAATCTCCTTCTGCATCCTCTCCCAGTCCTATTACACCCTTCCTATAATATGGATTCCAAAACTGCACCAAATACTCTAGATGTGGCCAAACCAACATTTACACAGTTCCAGATTATTCTCCCTGCTCTTAAACTCTACGCCTCAGCTAATATACACAAGCATTCCCTGTGCCTTTGTAACCACTTTATCTACATTAAGGGAGCAGTGTACACACACACACCAAGGTCCCTCTGATCCTCAGTGTTCTCTACACTGTCTGGTAACTTTCTGCCTCTGTTAAATGTATTAAAAACTAACATTTTCCAACACCTTTCAGAAAGATTCATAATGGACTCAAAACATTAACTGCATTTCTCTTTCCATAGACAAGATTTTACAAATATCCACTACTTTCTAACATGAAATTTTATTTTGGAAGTGTTTCATTAACCAGGTTTAAGTTGCCTAGCTGCCCTGGTGGGATTTGTCCTCATATTCCCAGAGCATGTGAACCCATCTCTCGAATACTAGTTCAGTGATGAAACTACTTTGCTCCTGATCTATTAAAGCCAGGACCCTCTGACCAGGAACTGAGGGAGCTATCGGGTGAGTGTTAGCCCCTCCTTAAATAGAGAGGACACAGACAGGCAGCAGGGACAATATGCCCCAACATCCCATGGCCATCCAAAACTGTACAAATACTGATTAATCTGTGTGGATTGACATGAAGCCCACAGATAGCATGACCACCTGATTATTCCTGATCTCTACCACGGAGGTCTTAGTTGACAGCCCGTGGGAAAGGCTGGACCAACTGTTATCTGGATGAGCTGACCAAGCCCTCGAGTCCTTCGAAAGGAATAAAATCCCCAGTGGTGACGGGTTATAGGCCAAGTTGCACTTGGCTCTGTGGGACTTGATTGGGCAGGACCTTTGGAGGTGCATGTCAATATTCTTCTGCAGGTACCATGAGCGAATCCATGAGGAAAGGCATCATCACCCTCATCTACAAGCAGAAGAGGGAGGGGACAAAAAATTAGTGACCAATCTCACTGTTCAATGTGGCATACAAAGTCCTGTCTCAGGTCATCACTAACCAGATTAACAATGCTGTAGGATCGGTGATCGACCCTGACCAAACCTGTGCTGTACCAGGGAGGACGATCTCTGAGAGCCCCCCCGTTCCTCAAGGATACAATAACCTCCGTACAGGACAGGTGGGTGGGCGCCTGCCTCACAGAACTGGCCCAGGAGAAGGCCTTTGATAGGCTATTGCGCACATCCATGTGGGACCTGCTCTCTAAAATGGGCTTTGGGGAGAGGAATCTGCAATTGGATCTGACTGCTCCATACCAACATCATTAATGCAAACTCAACCAATCAGAAGGCTTCCCGATCTGATCCAGAGTCAGGCAGGGCTGCCCATTCTCTCCTGCCTTGCTTGTGTGTCGTATAGAGCCCTTTGCTGAGTCCTTTAGGAAAGATGTCAGCCTGTGAGGGCAGACTATTCCAAGCAGCAGGGGCCTGCAGGTCAAAGCTTTCCTGTATGTGAAAACATCACTGTTTTCTGCTGGGATCCGCTGTCAGTGCTCATACTGTCCAACATGTGTGAAGAGTTCCATGTGACCTCTGGAGCCAAGGGAAATCAAGGCAAGAGCGAGGCCATCTTCTTTGGACAGATTACTGAGGTGTGCGTTGCCAAGGTGAGGCAGGAACTGGTCTTTCAGGAGCACCTCTCCCTCTCCATTGCAAGGATGTCTCTCTGTTGTACATGGCACAGATATGGCCCATTCCCCAAAACTGCAGCCATTGTCTACTACATCTGGAGCTCTAAGATGGACTATGTCTACAGGGACGCCATGTACAAAGCTCTGGATAAGGGGAGGGAGAACGTGCCCAACACTGCCCTCATCCTGACAGCCATCTTTCTATGTGGCTGCATCAAGCTGTGTGTAAATCCTTGGTGCACAAACACCAAGGGTCACTATGTACTGAGGTTCTACCTGTGCCTATTGTTGCGAAGGATGGGCCTGGGCTTGGTGCCACCAAGTCATTGGAGTGTTCCATATCACCTGCCCCTCATGGAAAAACCTGTAAAGAAAATCCCCTTTGACCACACATCCATCAGGAAGTGGTCAGCACGTAGCGTCCTTGAGACCCTGCGGGAAAATGAGAGGGTGGATACTGTCATGTGGTTCCCTGAGCAGACTGTCAAAGTCATTTGGTAGAACACCTCATCGCCAGAACTTTCTCACAAACCCCAAGACATCATTTGGCTGGTGGTGAGAAGGGCAATACCTGTGAGATCCGTCATGCACGCCCCGAGTCTCTGTGTCACCACACACTGCCCCCTTGAAGGGGGTTTGAGACTGACACACATTTCCTGCTGGAATGTGCCTTTGTAAAGGAAGTCTGGAGGGAGAAGCCATGGTTCGTCCCAAGCAGCTCCATGAGGCAGGACACTGTGCTCTACGGTTCATTCCCCGGGACACACCAAGACAAACATTGACTGCGCCTGGGGGACCATCAACTCAGTGACAGACGCTCTTTGGTCTGCCTGAACCTTGTTAGTCTTCCAGAGCAAGGAGTTAGCCCTGAGCGAGTGATGCAGACTGGCACATTCTGAGGTCCAGGACTACATGCTAAGCGATGCACTAAAGCCTGGGGCAGCTGCTGTCAAAGCACAGTGGGGAAAGACCACTGTCTGAGGTCTTCCTGCTGAAGTACAATGGGGGTCCATTCAGATATCACCTCAATGCCTCAATGTATGCAAATAGTGTCCTGCATCAGTAAAAATACCTTAGGCTTTTACAATTGCAGGGAATGGCAGATTCCAATGTTTTTTTTCCTTGATACACAGAGGCAGCACAGAACTGCTTCAGTGCCTGTTATTGTTGATAAAGATCTTTTGCTGAATAAAGTATATTTTTGCAATAAAAAGGCAAAAATAAATCCACGCGAATAGCATAAACTCAGTCCAACACTCGGGAGAATTTCCATCTTGGGGATTTGACGATGGTTGCAGTAAAATCAATCCCAGCATGATTTACACAGCAGTACACAATCCCCCTCTCTGCCAAGGCTTTTTATGCAAGAACCTGCAATTCTCGCTCGCCTTGTTTCCCCATGCTATTTTAATGCATTGTTTTTCTGGGAAAGGCTGCGTGTTTATTTTCATCGATGCAGAGAACTGGATCAAAGCAATCTGCTCAATTCGACTGTGTTCTGAATTGTCCTGTGCTGACTGACAACGTACTGTATTGTCCACCTATATTTTCTATTGCCCAGAAATGTCCTACACTGTCCAATAATGTTCCACACCTCCCAAAAATGTCCTACACTGTCCAATAGTGTCCCACACCACCCAAAAATGTCCTACACTGTCCAATAGTGTCCCACACCACCCAAAAATGTCCTACACTGTCCAATAATGTCCCACACCACCCAGAAATGTCCTCCACTGCTGAATAGTATTCTACACTGCCCAAAAAAGTGCCACACTGCCGAATAGTGTCCCAAGCTACCCAAGAATGGCTCACAATGTCCGATAGTGTCTTATACTGCCTGACTCTGTCTTACAATGCCCAATAGTGTTCTGCACTGCCCAATACTGTCCTATACTGACTGAATCAGTCCTACACTGGCTCAGTAACTACCCTACTTTGCCCATTAATGTCCTCCAAAGCCTGGCATGTCCTATGCTATCCAATGATATCGTCCTCTGTCTGATACCATATCCATTGTTAAACAGTGTTGACTGATGTCTGTAATATTTGACTAGATGGTTTTTGCCATGTTAACATTAAACTGGGAGTGGCAAACAAACATTTGCAAATATTTTCAAGCAAGTCAGCAAAATGAACACTTCTCCCGGGAACGTTGCCAACAAATTTTCCCCGCCGTGGCCAGAGGGATGTCAACTCCAATGCTCAACAGGATGACCGAAAGGCTCAGGAACTGAGCAGGATGTGATCCTGCTTCATGGGGCTTGACCCTCAGCCCATGGAATGTAGAATTTGAAATACAGGCAGATCAACCATGATGGCATCAAATGACTCAAGGCTCAAGGGGCTGAGCGGCCTCTTTCAGCTCCTTTTTTGTATGTTTATATGTGGCCACTGGGGTATTGGCATTTTGGGTAATGCTGTATTTTAAAAAATGGGGTCAATCATACTGTTGTAGTTTGACTTTCAGAGCCCCTCCACATTCTTCCATGTTCCACACTCTTGGGTACATGAGATACTCGAAACAGCCCAGAAAAGGATTTCAGCAAAACGGATGAATGGTACCTCAGTGGTTAGCACTGCTGCCTCACAGCGCCTGGGACCCAGGCTTGATCCCACCCCCAAGCGACTGTCTGTGTGGAGTTTGCACATTCTCCCCGTGTCTGTGTGGGTTTCCTCTAGGTGCTCCGGTTTCCTCCCACAGTCCAAAGGTGTGCAGGTTAGGATGGATTGGCCTTGGGAAATTACCCATAGTGTCTAGGGATGTGCAGGTTAGGGTGGATTTGCCTTGGAAAATTGCCCATAGTGTCTAGGGGTGTGCAGGTTAGGGTGGATTTGCCTTGGAAAATTGCCCATAGTGTCTAGGGATGTGCAGGTTAGGGTGGATTTGCCTTGGGAAATTGCCCATAGTGTCTAGGGATGTGCAAATTAGGGTGGATTGGCTGTGCAAGGATCTGTAGGCTAGGTGGGTAGCTGTGGGAAATGCAGGGATCAGGTGGGTCTGGTTGGAATGCTGTTCGGAGGGTTAGTGCTGAAATGATGGTCTCTTTCCACACTGTGGGGATTCTTTGAAAGTGTGTAATCAACAGGAACACTCATTAGAGGAAGTGTGATAACTGACCTTATGGGAACGACATAAACACAGGCAAGTGGGTAATGGTGGGGAGGATTGATGGGTAAAACACACTGTGGGTGTTAACCTGCCAGCTTCTGGGACATGAGACAAGGGTCAGGCGCACCAACTGCTGCCAAAGAACAGGTTGGCATTTCGGACATGACCTTGAGGGCAAAGCCACAGATGTAACCCAACTGTTGTAACAAGACACACACAGCTCTAGCCAGTGGGAAAGGCTTTTACAATCGTTACTTGGCAAAACCGAACTTCCGTTCTTGAATAGGGATGGCAGAGTCCATGCCTCTGGTACTGCTTCTCCAATGACCCAGGATGGGGATAGAGGCTCAAACCCCACCAAATAAAAATTGAAACTGGAAGAGCTGCGGACGCTGGAAATCAGAAACAAAAACAGAAATTGCTGTAAAAGCTCAGCAGGTCTGACAGGAGAGAAAGCAGAGTTAACACTTCGGTTAACTAGTTCTGAGGAAGGGTCACTGGTAGTGGGCAGTCAGAACCACAATGGATGAGTGTATGGGCCAGGCAGAGGGATGGGCTAACACCAGAAGTGTGGTGGAGTTGACTGGAGAGCCCGGCTTCCCAATGAACACAGGGGTCTGCATGTGGGTCGGACAGAACAGGATTCAGTGTCAAACTGGTGACAAAGCACTAGGTAAAAACAATGACTGCAGATGCTGGAAACCAGATTCTGGATTAGAGCGGTGCTGGAAAAGCACAGCAGGTCAGGCAGCATCCGAGGAGCAGGAAAATCGACGTTTCGGGCCCTTCATCAGGAATAGAGGCAGAAAGCCTGAGGATGGAGAGATAAAAGAGAGGCGGGTGGGGATGGGGAGAAAGTAGCATAGAGTACAATGGGTGAATGGGGATGGGGATGAAGGTGATAGGTCAGAGAGGAGGGTGGAGTGGATAGGTGGAAAGGACGATAGGCAGGTAGGACAAGTCATGGGGACAGGTGACAAAGCACAACAAGAGATTGCAAGTACTTGCCACCCTTTGCCCTCTGAGGACTTTTAGAGGGTCTGCTCACACTGGTAGACGGTGCCAAGTGGTACTCCAAAGGGAACAATACTGGGACTGCCACCATTCATTATTTACACCTTTGTTCCCAGCAGCTGCTATTCCACAGCTTAACGTGATCGAGTGCGGCATTAAGGAGCCCTGGCAAAACTGGAATCACTGGGTATCAGGGGCAAACTCTCCGGTGGTTAGAGTCATACCTGACGCATAGGAAGATGGTTGTGGTTGTTGGAGGTCAGTCATCTCAGCTCCACCACACCTCTGCAGGAGTCCCTCAGGGTAGCATCCTAGGCCCAACAATCTTCAGCTGCTTCATCAATGACCTTCCCTCCATCATAAGGTAAGAAGTGGGGATGTTCACTGATGATCACACAATGTTCAGCACCATTTGCTACTGCTCAGATACTGAAGCAGTGTGTGTCCAAATGCAGCAAGTTCTGAACAATATCCAGGCTTGACAAGTAACATCCATACCACATAAATGCTGGGCAATGCCATGTCCAACAATAGAATCTGACCATAGTCCCTTGACCACAATCCACTTCATTGGCACCACATCCACAAACATCCACTCTCTCCAACACCGATGCTCAGTAGCAGCAGTGTGTACCATCTACAAGATGCACTGCAGAAATTCACAATGGCTCCTTAGACAACACCTTCCAAATTTGCAACCATTTCCATCCAGAAGGACAAGAGTAGCAGATACATGGGAACACCTCCCCTTGCAAGTTCCCTCCAGGCCACTCACCATCCTGACTTGGGAATATATCACTGTTCCTCCACTGTCGCTGGGTCAAAATCCTGGAATTCCCTCCCTAAGGCCATTGTGGGTCAACGTAAAGCACCTGGTCTGCAGTGACTTAAAGACATGGTGAAAGCAGCAAGCAGTATTTGCCTTAATAGAGAGCCTGTTGATTGAATGTGAGCAGTAAAGTTCACATGGACAGGAAGGAGAGAGAGGTCCATCCAGAGTGAGACACAGCCTGAGTGAGTGTACAGGGTGAACCCCTGATCTGTGGGTCCGATTTCCACGGTTTCAGTTACCTGCAGTTTACTGCAGCTGGAACATATTGTCGGGAACATTCCAGAACCAGGGACCAGGAGGCTGCCGGGATGGTATGCTTCCCATTTGAATGAATCCTATCTGCGGTTTCGAGCTTCTGCAGTAGGTCCTGAAACATATTCCCGGGGGGGCACGGGGGGACTACTGTAATGCTCTGGGAATTTGGAGGCAGTGTGGGAATTCGGTGCCGAGGATCATGGGGTGTTTTTTGCTTACATTTTTGGTTCATAGTTTGTAAAGTCTTTTTACAAGATGAACTGAAGGCCAGAATCAGGGGCCCAGTGCAGGAAAACTATAAACTCATTGGTTGGTAATAGCTACTAATTTGCCTATTATCTGTTACTTGCAGATTGAAGATAAATAGGGAAATATTCACAGACCACAAACTAAAAGACCAGTAGTAATTTCTTAAAAATCAAATTTCGAACTAACTAAATAAAATGGAGCTGCTGGACCAGGTGGTGTGTTGTATGGGCGGCACGGTGGCACAGTGGTTAGCACTGCTGCCTCACAGCGCCTGAGACCCGGGTTCAATTCCCGCCTCAGGCGACTGACTGTGTGGAGTTTGCACGTTCTCCCCGTGTCTGCGTGGGTTTCCTCCGGGTGCTCTGGTTTCCTCCCACAGTCCAAAAGATGTGCAGGGTCAGGCGAATTGGCCATGCTAAATTGCCCGTAGTGTTAGGTAAGGGGTAAATGTAAGGGTATGGGTGGGTTTCGCTTCGGCGGGTCGGTGTGGACTTGTTGGGCCGAAGGGCCTGTTTCTACACTGTAATGTAATGTAATCTAATCTAATCTAAACTGCATGCTGTAGGAGCTGGTAGACTCCATGGTGGGTGATAGTGACCACATCTGTAGCAACTATCAGTTCCTTGAGGAACCCTGGCTCAGAGTCGATGAGCTGGAGTCTGAGCTTCAAACATTGCGACACACCAGGGAGGGGGAGAGTTACCTGGACGCTGTGTTTCAGGAGGCAGTCACACTGCTTAGATTAACAACATTGAATCCGGTCAGTGGGCAGGGACAGGAGATTGTGACTACATGCGAGGCACGTAGAGGGATCCAGGAGGTAGTGCTGAAGCAGCCTCAGCCCTTGGGCCTGACGAACAGGTTTGAAATTCTTGTCCCCTGTGTGGATAAGAGTGGGGACTGTGGAAAGGACGAGCAAACTGTCCACAGCACTGTGGTACAGGGAGCCATTTAATAAAGGAGAGAAAAGTGAAACACAGTTGTAACAGGGGATAGTACAGCAAGGGGAATAGACTCTGTTGTCTGTGGCCAGGATCAAGAGTCCTGAAGGTTGTGTTGCCCATCTGGTACCTGGGTTCTGGATATCTGAGCAGGGCTGCAGAGGACCTTGGAGTCGGAGGGGAAAGATCCAGCCGTTGTGGTCCATATAGGTACCAGCGATATTGGGAGAAAGAGGAAAGAGATTCTTCTCGGGGAAACTGAGAAGTTAGGGGTTAAATAAAGAAAAATGAGAAGCAAAACCAAAAAGGCAATAAATGCTTGATTGCTACCTGAGCCACAAGCTAATTGGCACAGGGTCAACAAGATTAAAGAGATAAGCTCAAAGATTGATGTTGGAGAAATAGGTCTGAATTAAAACATAGACTATTACAACACAGTACAGGCCCTTTGGCCTTCGATGTTGCGCAGAACTGTGGAACCAATCTGAAGCCTATCTATGCTACATTCTTCCATTTTCATCCATATGTTTATCCAATCACCATTTAAATGCCCTTAAAGTTGGCAAGTCCACTACTGTTACAGGCAGTGCGCCCCTACTTAGTTGCTCTGAGTAAAGAAACTACCTCTGACATCTGTCCTATATCTATCACCCCTCAATTTATACCTATGTTCCCTCATGCTAGCCATCACCAGGCATTCATGGGACATTGGCACCGGGACTGGGGAAGGTGGGAACTGTTCCAAAGGGAAGGGCTTCAGCTGAATCCAGTGTCAGCAAATTGCATAAACTAGGGCCGTGGATAAGGGTTTAAAT